>NW_005364596.1:2512214-2541763 GCF_000412655.1 Myotis brandtii
GATTTAGGGGGGGAAAAAAGAGGAGCAAATGTAAAAAAAAAAAAAAAGTAAGTAAGTAAATAAATAATAAAAGCGCTTGGGCATCCCAGGGGATTCCAACTCCGAGAACCACTAATGTGGAGGAGAAACATTGTTATCAGGAAGTTGGGCAGGTTTAGGAAAAGATAATTGTTGACTAAACTTTTTGTTCTCCAGGGCATCTAGTTTTAAGTAATGACTACCTATTAAGCACCCGCGGTGTGCCAGAAGCCGTGCTTTATATTAATTACCTCCATTCATCAGAGCGACCCAGGGGTTTTTCTAGCCGAGGAAGCTGAAACGCAGGAGGTAAGGTATCTCCACTAAGGACAAACTCCTCAGTCTCAGAGTTTGTGCCTTTCCCGAAACACCACTCAGTCTGACCTTACTGAGCAGCAGGGTCATCGGGGGCACCTGCTAACAACGCATTCCTTGGTCCTATCTCACAGGGATCGAGTGGGTTTAAACAGGTTCGAGTCTTTCTCCCAAGCACCCCAGGTTAGTCTTATGCACATGTGCATGGTTCATGGACAACTTTGGAGACTTTCCCCATTATACTGTTTCCTCAATGCCCCCAACATAATAGATGCTCAAGAAAATATTACAGGAGGGAAAGAAAGAGGGAGGGAAGGAGAGAGCTAGGGAAGGAGGGAGAAAGGGATAGACTTGGGACTTTAATAATAATTGAGTGATAATCCTTTAGTAATAATTATTGAGTAATAATTGAGATGACTGTGCACACAAATATCAAGGGATACACTTCACATATCGGTAGGGCTTGTCTGTCAATCAAAAGGGTAAAATGAACCCTAGCGGGTTTGGCTCAGTGGATAGAGCATTGGCCTGCAGACTGAAAAGTCTCGGGTTCAATTCTGGTCAAGGGCACATGCCCCAGTTGCAGGCTCGATCCCCAGTGGGGGGCATGCAGGAGGCAGCTAATCAATGATTCTCTCTCATCATTGATGTTTCTATCTCTCTCCCTCTCTCTTCCTCTCTGAAATCAATAAACATATATTTTTTTAAAAAAGTAAAATGAGAAACCCTGAAGGTCAAGGGTTTAGAGGCAGGGAAGGGGCACAGGCTGCAGAGGAGAGTAGATGGGGCGGGTATGTCCTTCTGCAGAGCCACCAAAGTGGCCCAGATACCAGCAACAGAGGCATCCAGTTCCAAAGACAGGTCTCTGAGTACAGGGGTGTTTACACCTATTCCATTGAACTTGGTTTTTACACCCACGAATAAAACATTCATTAACACATAAGATTACAGAGTTGAGCTGCAATTCCAGCTGGCATTTCAGGTGTGCTTAAAAATACAGTGCCATCCGACAAGGATTCCATATTTAAAGAGAGGGTCTTAAGCAGAGAGGCAAGAACAAAATAGATTTGGAGATTATATGACTCTTCCTACACAAACAGGACAAAAATCACTCTAAGTTTTAACCATCGACCCCAAATTTTCTGTATTGAAAAAGTAATCATTACCAAGCCCCAGGGACAAGTGATATTTTATCTAACCACATTGTGGCCAATAAAGGAATCTGGACAGTCCCTCAGAGGCTGTCCACTGCCAGTGCCAGAACTATATTGTAATATTGACAAAAGGCCAAGCCACATTTCTTCTTGCCTCTCCTTCCTCCTCAGTTCTCTGCCACCACCATAAATTGCCTGTCAAACCCAGTGAAAACAGCTGGACAGGAACCCGGAGATATAACTTCAGTGAACATTTCCTCTTCCCACCAAACATTTGGACACAACTGGCATATGAAGAACTTTCAATATGTGTTTGTTGAATGAGTGAATACGTGAAAGGATTAATTAACCTACAAATAGCCTGGGGATCAATGTAAATAATGTTACATAACAGGAAAAAGTCAAATGCTTGGCATTGACTCAGAAATTTTGTAGTAGTTGCTCAATAAATGAGTGTTAAATGACAGGGAAGAAAGTGTTCTTTGAGACACTGACCCAGGTGAAGTATATTTATTCCAAACCCCAGGGCCATGTTTCAAAACTTCACCCAATACTGAGAAGCATCTGGTGTTTTTATTAAGAATACAAATTCCCCAGTCTCCTGCCATGTAGATTCTATTTCTACAGATCTTCTGCAAGGTCTGGAAATCTGTATTTGCAAAATTCCCAAATACCCTGGGGCCAAGGTATTAAGGCAATTTGCTATTTTTCTTCAATTTAGTGGAGTCTAGCGTATTCATTCATTCAGCTAACATTTATTGAGTTTCTACTGTGTAGCAGGCACAAAGTTAGGCACTGGGCATGCAGCAAGACCAGGTCCCTGTCCTTAAGGGGTTACTCTGAGGGAGATTTGAAGCTCATTAGATGGAATGAGATAACATCTCAAGAGCATCTGAGACCAGTGCAAACAAAAACCACTTTGTAAAGTCCCTGGTCAGTGGATAAGAACTGGGAGAGGGTAAACAGAAAGAAACCTCTCTAAAAAGGATTGAAATTCAAATTTCAGGAAGATGCTGGAATTTGCTTGATTCCTATTTTCTTTTTTTTTCTTTTTTTTTTTTTTTTATAAACAACAGACATTTATTTCTCACAGTTTTGCATGCTGAACCAGCGTGATCCATTCTGGTGAAAACCCTCTTCCAGGCTGCGGACGGCTGACTTCTCACTGTGTCCCCAGTTGCAGGAATGAAAACCAATGCATGGGCTAGGGTTGATGCCTATTTTCTTACCATCACTGCGCCCGGGGTGGCGTGGCCTGAGAAGGGAAGTGTTCCAGTGGTTTGCTCGGGGTCACTGCAGTGACAAGAAGTAACAATGGGGCTGAGGCTAATGCTGCTGCCTGACCTCCAGAGCAGGAATGTGTCTCTTGCTGGGGCCTGTGGGACTTGACTTACAAGAGTTTCCAGAAAAACAAATGTTGTAATTACTGCAACAGATGAGTGAAGCTTTCATGGCTTTCTGAAGAGCCTTTGCTGTGAAGGTCTCCTCAGGGATGTGATGGAGAGCCTGGGGCCAGGAGTGTTTCCATCTTTATCACAAGTAGAAGGTACATGGGTTACCCGGCTGCAGTTCAAAACAGTTTTGGACTTAGGGAGAATGAGCTGAAATTCTGCTTTCTCCACGTATTTATTGTGTTAATCAAGGTACGTCCTTGAAGTTTTCTTGTCCCTTGGGGTCTTTGTGAGAAGTATATGACAGAATACATATGAATGCTTAGCAGAATTCCTGCAACGTAGTAGGCAATCAACAAATCATTGCTCTTATTTTTTTTCATAGATGTGCAAAAAATGATAGCAGAGATCTATGTGTCTATAAATGTCAGTTTTTGTGGTTGCCATCTTGATACGTTCCCTACCTTTGGGAGCATGGAGTCCCCACACTTATCTACCAGGTTTTCCATATACAAGATATTCTTTAAGCTTTTCTCATTCGAAGGGTGTGTAAGCATGCTGACCT
This sequence comes from Myotis brandtii, assembly GCF_000412655.1. Lineage (NCBI taxonomy): Eukaryota > Metazoa > Chordata > Mammalia > Chiroptera > Vespertilionidae > Myotis > Myotis brandtii. Next base: position 2,515,658 of record NW_005364596.1, read on the forward strand.
AGTGGATTTAACACCATCCGAGGAGGGTCCCAGGAAAGACCCAGCTGAAGACCTGTTCCTAGGGCCTCTACCTTTGCCTTTGATTCCTGCCAAGTGAGAATGGTTTCTGGTGGGCAAATTTGGACCGTGGGTGTTAAGGATTAAATCATGAACAATACTGATTTTTAACTAAGGAGAGAATATAAGGAGTGTTGAAAGTGTTGGTGGATCAGAGAACTTGAACTTTGAGAAAAAGATGGTTTCAGTGGGTAAGGGAAATACCTGAAGAGCTTGGGACAGGATGGAAACAATGGGGAGCAATTTAAGGAGAGTCCAAGGTAAGGAGAGTCCCAAGGAGGAAAAGATGGTCAAAGAGTGGTCAGAATATCTCAACTGGGACCTTGGATACTTTGAATATTGCCTGAGTTTCACCTGGCATTCAACCCTACAAGGTCCGATGTTCACTGGCTCATTCATTCATTCATTCATTCATTCAACAGATATTTATTATGAATGTAAAATAGCAAGTACTTAATAAATTCCTGAACTGAATTAGCAGGCTGCTTCATGCAACGACTGCTTTGGGGAAGGTTACTTTACCTCCATGACTTCATTCGGTAAAATAAGTATAATAGTAGTACTGTTATATGTGATGAGGATTAAATTAATGCATGCAAAGTGCTAAGAAGACTGCCTTGAAAATGGTAAATTCTCAATAAATGTTAGCTGCTGCTTATTATTTTAATGTGTGTGTTTTAATTGATTTTAGAGAGAGAGGAAGGATAGAGAGATAGAAACATGGATGAAAAAGAAACATCATTGATTAGCTGCCTCTTGCACGCCCCCTACTGGGGATAGAGTCCACAACCAGGCATATGCCCCTGAGGGCTCCCAGACTGTGAGAGGGGGCAGGCCAGGCTGAGGGACACCCCCCTCCAGTGCATGAATTTTCATGCACCGGGCCTCTAGTTATATATAAGATTACTGATGTGGTATAGAAATATAAACATTTACACACATAAATAAATACATATAAGTATTTGTATTTACACAGATACATTCTAATTTACATAAGACTTTCAGAATTCCATCTCATCAAATGTCAATGAAATGCTTAACAAGCTCTAAAGATGAAAACTGAATGCACTAAAATCTGAAATTTAAAATAAAGAATTCTTATCTAATAGCCTGAGGGAAATGTCTGCTATTTTATAAGCACTGAAAGTCCTCAATAATCTTGCAATAATAATATTCGTACACTCTCAGCACTCAAAGAACTGCTGGGAAATTGCCTCATTAACCTTTATAATACTCCTGTGGGGTCGGCAGGAATTTGATGAGATTTCCATTCTGTATGGTGAACTAATGGGGACAGGGAGATTTGAAAAAAAAATTGTAGACAGAGCTCAAATATAAGTAAATCCTGTATTGAGTCCTGGGAGAGTCATCAGTTTAGGGGCATATGAATGAATTAAAGTCTATTAATCACCAGTCATTTTAAACTTGTATCATAGATCTCAAGAATAGAAAGTCATGTTAGAAGAAATGATGAGAACAAAGAAAAATAAAAGAAAATTTATCAAGCACTTTCTATTTGGGTCTTTTAACCTGTCTCCAGTTATAGATGTAAGAGAAGCAAGGACTCATTAGAGAGAGCAAGAAGTATGAGAATAAAATGAATACTCTGAACAAAAACAGGAATTCTAAAGTTGCTAAAATGAAAGACAGGAATGGGAATGATGTGAAACAGAAGAATATTATATGAAGCATATAATGAAAAGAAAGGAAAAAGCTCTGAAATTTTGAAGTCAGGGAAAGCTGAGCTGACTATAAACTCATCCATCTTGAATTGAAGAGTGTGTGTGTGGTGGGGAAGGGGGTGAAGGAATCAATAATCTCCTCAAAACAGCATTCTTCATTTGACACCCAAATGGCCTTCTGTTAATAATAAGCAGCAGGTGCAGGCCAGTGTGGTTCAGTGGTTGAGCATTGACCCATGAACAAGGAGGTCACAGTTCAATTCCCAGTCAGAGCACATGCCTGGTTGTGGACTCTATCCTCAGTAGGGGGCGTGCAAAAGGCAGCTGATCAATGATGTTTCTCTTTCATCCATGTTTCTATCTCTCTATCCTTCCTCTCTCTCTAAAATCAATTAAAACACACACATTAAAATAATAAGCAGCAGCTAACATTTATTGAGAATTTACCATTTTCAAGGCAGTCTTCTTAGCACTTTGCATGCATTAATTTAATCCTCATCACATATAACAGTACTACTATTATACTTATTTTACCGAATGAAGTCATGGAGGTAAAGTAACCTTCCCCAAAGCAGTCGTTGCATGAAGCAGCCTGCTAATTCAGTTCAGGAATTTATTAAGTACTTGCTATTTTACATCCATAATAAATACCTGTTGAATGAATGAATGAATGAATGAATGAACCAGTGAACATCGGACCTTGTAGAGTTGAATGCCAGGTGAAACTCAGGCAATATTCAAAGTATCTCTCTGCTTTCTGTGGATGGATGAACTGTCTGTGTTCATACTAGTATTTCAGGGAGGAGAGAGTGATTGACTGTGTCATATATCCTGCTAGGTCAAGTGAGATGAGGATTGAGAAATAATCAGTAGGTTTAGCAATGTGGAGGTCACTGGCGGCTTTGAGAAGAGCAGTATCAGAGAGGCGGTGATGGTGTTGGTGATGGAATGGGAGAACAGAGATTGGACCAGTGGGGACATGCAAGACTTTCAGGGATTTTTGCCAAAAAGGGATGGAGAAACAAAATGAGTGTTAGTCAAAGGGACAAGTTATTTTAAGATTGGAAAGTTAGCAGTATACTTGTAGGCTGATGTGGGGAATAATTCAGTAGGGAGAGAAAATTGGATGATTTTAAATGACAGAAAATAAAATGGTGGTGGGATGTTCCAAAGCAGGCGATGGAGGACAGCCTTAGCTACTAGTACTTTCTGCACTTGGTTTTCAGGACATCCCCTCTTGCCTGGTTTTCCTCCTTCTTTTCTAGTTGCTCATTCTCAGTCTCCTCTGTCGGTTCTGCCTTTGACATGTATCTGCCCCAAGCCTTGTCCAACCTACTATCATCTCTCACCTATGTTACTGCAACTCTCCTCATAACTGGTCTTCCTGCAACTGCTCTTACAAGATAATTCTCATGACAGCAGCCAAACTGATCCTGTTAAATATGTCGAGTAGAGTCATTCTTCTGCTCAGAGCATTCCATTGGCCTCTCATCCCATCTGAACTAAAATCAAAGTCTCTGCTCTGTCCTACCAGGCCCAGCGTAATCCTATGTTGTCTTTCTAGCCTTTTCACTCCCACTACTCTGCCCCTTGCTCACTCATCTCCAATCACAGGACCTCCTTACAAACTCCTTGAACTTGACCTAATGGCCTTTTTACTGCTCTTCCTACTTTTCCCCAAATCATCTGACAGCTCACTTCCTCACTTCCTTCATTTCCTTACTCGAGAGTTGCTTTCTCAGAAAGCCCTTCATTGACCATCCTAAGCACCCCTAAAAATTTATATCCCCTCTTCTGCTTTTTTTCCTGCTTAGCATTTCTTATTTTACTCACTTATCTTCTGTCTTCCACGAGGATTAAGATTTTTTGGTCTGTTTTATTTACTGTTTTATCAGTTCCTAGAATAATGACTGGAAAATAATAAGCATTCAATATAAATATTTACTAAATAAATTATAAATAAAACAGATGATAAGTCAGTTTGTTGTAATTGGTAAATTGTCAGAAAAATAAAATTCAAATGTTGGCATGAAAACATCTTTGCTGTGGATTAGGGCACGCATGTGCCCTGTCGGCCTCTGGTGTGGAAGGCGCACCACTGGATGACCCTCGCCTCAGCCCCTCAGCAGCATGGGCTGCCAGCAGTCTTCCTGCAGGAGCTGGTACGTGCTCAGGGAGGACTGGCTCTCCACCTGAAGGAGTTTGCCCAGTTTATCACTATTAACTAATCAACAGAGGCCAATAGGATTTTGTCCTTTTTCAATATTCTACTAGGTTATCGGGTCTCAATCTTCTTGGCTTTTGCCTCTTAGTTTTGTTCCCAAATCCAATTGGGGAAGATTTCTATTCAGACTTAATTAAACTCTTAAGGAACTGGCTGTAATATGATTTCCTGCTCCTATAGTTTGTCTCTCCATGTCAGCAGAGCATAAACATTTAAGTAAAATATCATTCATCATTCAACAACACTGATAGAGCTATATGATTCCAAGTACAATAATGGATGCAAAAATAAATAAGGCTCAAACCTTGCTTTAGAGGAGATCAAAGTCTAGAGGGGGAGAGAGACTTATAGACTAATTCAATACACTGTTATAAGCCCAGTAATGGTCAAAGGGTTATGGGAACACTGAGCAGAGAGCAATGAAGTCTGCATGAAGATGTGAGCTTTGAAGGAAGAGAAGGTGCTTGCTAAAAGGAGAAACTGCAGGAGATTCTGCCACCCACAATAATCCCTTGCTTCATTCAATATGACACAAAACAAGAGTCACCTTCAGCTAGCTAGGCTGAACAGTGACACAGTTAAAATTAACTTGATTTTTTAAAAATTGTATGTTTCATATTCATGTCATTTGACCCATCCCCAGGAATAAAATACCGTAGGATAAAGTCACCCAAGGTGCCTGTTGGATAGGTTTTCCACCCTAGACTCATAGACTATTAGAGATGAGAAGAGACTAGCTTTGCCCAAACTTGATTCCCTCTACCACTGAGGAAGCCAAGGCCCTGAAAGAGTTACTGTCTTCCCCAGTGAGCATGGTGAGTTAGGCCTCCCTGTCGCTCAATGGGACCTGATTTGAATACATGCCAAGGGAATGAATCAATTCTTGCAACTTACTTCTGCATTTTCCAAGCCATTCTTACTGCTCTCCAGACCTGAAATAGGTAACACTGCTCTGACCCACTCTCCCTCCCCATTCGGTTGCAAAGGGCTCATGTAGCCAAGAGAAGCCAGTGTCAGGAGGTCTGACCTGACCACTTTCCCGCATCTGAAACAGTCCATAAGCTGCCCCAAGCTTTGCCTTTAACGAGATTCTAGAGTGGCTTTTATGGGCTATGACTCAAATTCCAAACTTAAGTCTTTGTAGGGGTGTTAAAACTTATCACATCTTGCCCTGGCTGGCATGACTCAGTAGTTAGAATTTCAGCCTGCACAGTGAAGGGTCATGGGTTTGATTTTCAGTCAAGGGCATGTGCCTGGGTTTTGCGTTCCATCCCCGGCATTGGTCAGGGCATATGTGGGAGGCATCCAATCAATGTGTCTCTTTCACATCAATGTTTCTCTCTCTCTCTCTCTCTCTCTCTCCCTCTCTCTCTCCTTCCTTTCCTTCCTTCCTTCCTTCCTTCCTCTCTCTAAAAATCAATGAAAAAAATATCCATGGGTGAGGATTAACAAAAACAAAACAACAACAAAAACCCTACCACATTTTGGCATTGAAGATTTTTTTTTAGATTCTGCAGGGCTTTCCTCATTACACCAGATTTCCTAGGCTGTGTCCTGATCAGGAATGACAAAGGGAATGGGAAGAAAGATTACCCCTGCTCAGAACCTTGTCTCCCTACTTGGTCAGAGCTCTATCAAGCAAAGGTTGGCAGCTGTGTGTAGACCAGCATCATCTAGTGGGCATTTGGCTCTTGTAGCTTCAGTTAATAGGGAGTTATTTTAAAGTACCAAAGGGAAACAAAGCCAGGAAGCCTGGTAGCATTTAAATGATCAGCCCTTGCAGTCACTCAGAATACATGGTAGACTGGCCGTTCAACAGTTCCCGAATCCTGGTAATCCAGTCATCTTCACTCTGCTCCCGCTATTATTCCCCTCCCTTCTGCCTGCTTCTGTAACTTTTATTAAGATTCTAGTGACTCTTGCTGCTGCCAACTACCATTAAAAATATCCGATTACTAAGTTTTCATGTATGTAGTTACAATTTGACTTGAATGACTATTCTCATCCTCTGAAGCACACATACACTCGCGCATGGAGAGTCTTTACATAAGCTTGGTTCCTCTTCAACTAAGCCATAGGTTGTTCCTTTGGACCTAGATTACAGGAAGCAATAATAGTACCTACTGTTTGTTCAGAGCTTTACTTGCATTAACTCCTTTAATCTCCATAAACTTACTCTGATTCATAATATTTGTCTACCTGGCATTCTATAGTTGTCTACTTATTTGTTTGGATATGTCTCCCCCTCTAGAATATAATCTTCATGAGGGCTAGATCTTTATGTTTTATTTTGTTTGGTTTTGTTTGTTTTTTGTTTATCCTCACCCAAGGATATTTTTCTATTAATTTTTTTTAAAGCGAGAGTGGAAGGGAGGGGGAGAGACAGAAATAGAAACATCAATGTGAGAGACACATCGATTGGTTGCCTCCTGCATGCACCCCCACCACGGCCGGGGATAGAGCCTGCAACCAAGATATGTGCCATTGACCAGAATCGAACCTGGGACCCTTCAGTCCACGGGCCAACACTCTATCCACTGAGCCAAACCAGCTAGGGCAATCTTTATGTTTTTTTAATATCATATCACCGGTATCTAGAAGAATTCTTGACAACTAGTAGTATTCCTTAAATATCTGTTGAACAAATAAATTTAATACCCTGACAACCTATGATATAGGTGCTATAATAACATCTTGCTTCAGGTAACAAGAGGTTATCATAGCACTACTTACTGTGTGACCATAGCACTGAGAAGTCAAGTACAATGCCACACAGTAAGTAGGTGGTGGAGGTCATATTAAGACCCACCTGACCCCAGCACCTTGTGCTCTGCCACTGTGCTGTACTGGCTCTTGGCATGCTGCCTGGGTGCCCTGGGAAGAAAGCCTTCCTTTCAGCCCCTGCCTATTTGAATCAGACTCAGACTGAGTTTAAAATAAATGAAATAATTGTTCCCTTCGGAACTGATGCTATTTGTGATCACCAGCAGCACAACTCTTCCCCCCCCCCCCCCTAGAGGGGCGAATAGTATGATAAACCACTGCATCCTGAATGGTCAGGGGCCATTGCCAGGTCCAGAGAACCAAACTGCCAATACAGCCCTGGAATCTTGGCTGAATGGATGAAAGGCCAGCATCTCAAAAAGTTAAAGCAGGTGACTCTGCACAGAGTTTGCCCAATGGGGCTGTAATCTGAACAATTATACAATTGTCAGCTGATTTATGTTTTTCCGAAAGATGAACAATCAACTCTTCATAAACAATAAGGAAAATGATGCCCAACGTTGGTGTCCATTGGGTTTGCTTCACTTGCCGCCCATTGGAACCTCACAGCAAGATTGTCTCAGAGGACAGAGCTTCAGGTATGACTCAGTCAACAGAAGCCCTTCAGAGAACCCCAGAGGCTGAGGGCAAACATGATATAGCTGGGCAGTAATACTTTTGTCTCAGGTAAGCATGTCAAGAGAAGAATGGTGATGGAATTTAAACAGGTTTAGAATTACAGTATTTGAGCTATATTTACATAGTATGAGTTGCCTTTCATAACAATTTGGGAAATGTGACTGATATTTATTGAATCTCAAATGAATACTGTAGTTCTGGCCTGACAGCTCTATTCTAATACATTTATATATTTAAAAAGATTTATTTACAGATAAATATATACCTCATCAGGGATTCACTTCGAATTAATTCAGACTGGGAGTGGGGCAGCGGCAGTGGGCATTCATGGGACAAGCTTGGCCATGAGTTGATAATAGGTGAAGCTAATCAATGGGTGAATAAAGGTTTATTACACCACTCACTCTTCTTTTGTCTGTGTTTAAAAGTCCCATAATAAAAGTGAAAAGCCCTGCCCTGACCTGTTTGGCTCAGTGGATAGAGCGTCAGCCTGCGGACTGAAGGGTCCCAGGTTCGACTCCGACCAAGGGCATGTACCTTGGTTGCGGGCACATCCCCGGTCGGGGGTGTGCAGGAGGCAGCTGATCGATGTTCCTCTCTCATTGATGTTTCTAACTCTCTATCCTGCTCCTTTCCTCTCTGTAAAAAATCAATAAAATATATATTTTTTTAAAAAGTGAAAAGCCCTGCCTGATGCTGTTCAGTGCTTAGAGCATCAGCCAGAGTATCAAAGGGTCTCAGGTTTGATTCCCAGTCAAGGGCATGTACCTGGGTTGAAGGTTTGATCACTGACCCCGGTAGGGGCACGTGAAAGAAGCAAACATCTTACATTGATGTTTGTCTCTCTCTCTATCTCTCTCCCTCCCTTTCTTCCATTCTCTCTAAAAATCACTGGAGAAAATATCTTCCAGTGAGGATTAGAAAGAAAAGAAAAATGTGAGAAGATAAGCAAATAATAAAAATAACCTCTACCCTCCAGTGTCCACAGCGCTATGCCATGTACAGCAGAGAGAGCATGACCAGGTTCTTCCTCAAGGAGCTAAAAGTGCTAGCAGGGAAAAGGTGCATACACACATTCTAAATTCCACCAAATTAAAGGAATTTGTTAAATATCTGTAATTAATTTAAAAAGTGGAGTGATTTGCATGTATTTTGTAAAGTTTAAAGCATTCCCCCAAAGTTATTTCTACTTAAGTTCTCAAACATAAATCAAGCTCCTATCATATGCTAAATTCTGTGCCTGTTTCTCAGATGCAAATGGATGAAACTACACTGATAAAAGGTAGTAAGTGCTACAGCAGGTGAATATGGGTGTATGACTAGAGCTATGGTGCAGAGAATTTTGTAAAGAAGTAAATAAGAAACAGAATCAGACCCTGAACTAAAAACAATTTCCAATATATATATATACACACATATACATACACTAGAGGCCCGGCGCACGAAATTCGTGCACAGGGGCAGGGGGTCCCTCAGCCTGGCCTGCACCCTCTCCAATCTGGGACCCCTCAGGGGATATCCAACTGCCTCTCACATTCCAGGACTGCTGGCTTTTAACTGCTCACCTGCCTGCCTGCCTGATCACCCCTAACCACCTCTGACTGCCTGCCTGATCGCCCCTAACTGTTCCCCTGCTGGCCTGATTACCCCTAACTGCCTCTGCCTCACCCCGAACCCGGGACCCAAAATTCCCTCCTCCGACTGGTCTCAGGCAGCCAGGACCCGGGCTTCCCTCCCTCTGACCTGCCGCAGGCACCCAGGACCCGGGCCGGCTTCGCCCAAACCGGCTGCAGCTGCAGGGGACCATGGGTAGGCGGCTTTGCCCGGGCCACAGCCGCAGGTGCTGGCACCCAGGACCACGGGGCGGATGGCTTGTCCCTCTCCCGGGCCGCAGCCTGGATGGTCCCCAATCCTCTCTCTCGAACTCATTTGTGCCTGGCTGGTCCCCATTCCTTTCTCCCCAGTGTTGAGTGTCTGAGCCGTTACGGTGTGAGGGTGTGATGACCATTTGCATATTAGCTCTTTATTATATAGGATAAAAATATGTGACTATGAACTTTGCTTTTGATACCGCTTTGGGTAGCTGATCTTATTTTTGTCACTTTTTGCTCTTTTCAATGTTTCCATGTAAAAGGTCCCAGCCATAAACATGTTCATCTCTCCCTTATTTGGGAAAGGTACACCTTTAGTGCAAGCTATGCTGTTGTTGAAATAAGCATCCAGTGAAAGTAAGATCATGAGTAGTCTACAGAAAACTTTGGGAAGTGTGGTAGAGGATAAAAATTTAAGGGTAATAACTCTTCAAATATTTATCTTTCTCTGACTGGCTTATTTTGCTTAGCATAATGCTCTCCAGTTCCATCCATGCTGTTGCAAATGGTAAGAATTCCTTCTTTTTGTTTTCCCACAGTGTAGTTGATTCTTTTTTATAAATAATAAAAGACTGTTGTTTCATTGAGGTGAAATAAAGATGTGTTCCTGGAATGCTCCATTGTGGTAAAGTGCAGAGGTTCTGGATGCTGACCATAGGTCAATCACCTTGTATCTGTGCAAACTTTGGCAAGTGACCACCTCTCTGAGCGTCAGTTTCCTTATCTACAAACGTCATGGCATTGTTCAGAGAATGCAGTGAGATGATAGATGAGGTGTTCTGGGAATTATGCCTGGCACACAGTATGCTGTCAATAAACATTAGCTGTTTGTTTGTTTGTTTGTTTGTTTGTTTAAAATGTATTTATTGATTTCAGAGAGAAGAAGGGAGAGGGATAGAAACATTGATGAGAAACATTGATTGGCTACCTCCTGCACGCCCCCTACTGGGGACCGAGCCCACAACCCAGGATGTGCCCTGACAAGGACCTCCTGGTTCATGGGTCGATGGCCAACCACTGAGCCACACCAACCAGGCCATTAGCTGTTTTTAATACCTATACTTCCTCAAACAACAAAACTTTCCACAGTAAAAGAAAATACTCTGGCCCTAGCTGGTTTGCTCAGTGGGTAGGGCTTTGGTCTGTGGACTGAAGGGTCCCGGGTTCGATTCCTGTCAAGGGCACATGCCTGGGTTGCGGGCTCTGTCCACAGTGTGGGGCGTGCAGGAGAAAGCCAATCAATGATTCTCTCTCATCATTGATGTTTCTCTCTCTCCCTCTCCCTTCCTCTCTCTGAAATCAATAAAAATATATATATATTTTTTTAAAGAAAATTCTCTGGAGGACACTAATTAGGAACCTAATGGGTTAAACGTCCTAGAGAATGGAGTGCTGTGCTAGGCTAGTGAGTCAGCACTTGTCCTTATTTGTTCCCTATCCATTCACAAATACTGATTAACATGCTCAGAGGAAGAGATCCAAGAAGAATTTGAATGACAGGGAAAACAACAAGCTTTCTTGAGGTAGAGGCAATTTCCTCATTAAAGTTTTACAAGCAGGTTATGTGACACATGGGGGGTTGCAAGGGAAGAGGGGGGGAAAGAAAAGGCAGATCTTCCTGTGCCAGACCCAAAAGACTCAGAGATAGTCAGTCTTCAGCTTTTTCTGGTACATCTGTCTGCTCTTCTCAAAGTGCTGACCAGGCATGGCCCAGGGCAGAGGACACCCAACCGCGTGGTCCAGACACGTGATGAGCTTGTTGTGAAGACCTGCACAGGTTACCCGACCTTCAATACCTCTGAGAAGAGGCTTACACCAAGGAGGACGTGACCTTTCATGAGGACGCCTGTCCACGCTTAGTAAATGAAAGAACTAGCAGCTTGTGCTGCTCTGCCTTGGAGAGGTGATTGAAAGACTTGGCCGATCTTTGGTTTGATGGTGGAAGCAGAGGGAAGTGGCAGGGGATCCACCAGCTGACGTGCACTCCTGTCTCTGACATCTCTCTTTTTTTTTTTTAATATATTTTATTGATTTTTTACAGAGAGGAAGGGAGAGAGACAGAGAGTTAGAAACATCAATGAGAGAGAAACATCGATCAGCTGCCTCCTGCACACCCCCCACTGGGGATGTGCCTGCAACCAAGGTACATGCCCTTGACCGGAATCGAACCTGGGACCTTTCAGTCCGCAGGCCGACGCTCTATCCACTGAGCCAAACCGGTCCCGGCCTCTGACATCTCTTACTTAGCAGTGTGGAAGTACAACATAACCACCAGCCTACAATGGAACGGGCTGTTTATAAAACGATAATAACTGATCTTGGGAAAGTCCTCAGAAAACTTTGAGAAAAAACAAAGAGAAATGAAGTTTCAGAAACACCTGGATTTTTCTGCCTCCTGCTTTGAAGCACTGCTTAGTTGGTATCTAGGGGAAAACATGGATGGCATTAGTATTAGTATCCATTATAGATAAAATATTAAGTATTTTTTTCCTTTTTATTGAATTTATTGGGATAGCACTGGTTAAGAAAATTATACAGGTTTCAGGTGCACAATTCAACAACATATCATCTGTACACTCTATTGTGTGTTCACTACCTCAAGTTAAGTATTTGTCTATCACCATTTATTCCCCCTATACTCTCCTAAGATATTAAGTATTAACATTTATTTATAAATTGAACATTTTCTCAAACTCCCCATGGTTTCTGTCTTATTGATGATCACAATAGCCTTAATAAAATGCATTTCCTAGCTTCTGAGTTCCTGGAAGGTATTCACAGGCCACAGAAGATCAGGCCTATCAGTTCCTTCACAAAGGAGTTGAGAATACTAAGGTCACTTAACTCTGAGCGTCAAATTGTGGCACTTCAGCTTCAGAAGATGGCTCAGTAATCACTGGGCCCAGTTTTAGACATGGAGAGGTTTCTTCTTGGTAAAGTAAGTTTTCCTTTGAAACCTTTACCATATGTAAGAACAATAATCTGAGATAGGCCTAAGAACAGAATTATATAGATTTGAAGCAGCAACAACAGGATTGTACCTGGGCACATGGTAGGCACTCAATAAATACCTCTTTCTATTCAATTGTCAAGAGCTCCATCTGCTGGTCAAATGGAATTCTGTTGTAGCCCTGTAGTTACTTAGAAAAACCATATATCAGAAAATTAGAAAAGATAAAAGGAATATCAGAGGTGAAAGATTACAGATCATCTGATCCACTTGTTTTATAAATTAAAAAGCATATTATACTCCTAAAGGCCCAGTGCATGTATTCGTGCACAACAAAAGGAAATTAATTAGAAGGTGACAGGTGGGGCGGGACTGGGCAAGACAGGCCGGACATGCCCTGGAGCCAACCTCCCACGGTTCCTCCCCAGCTGGTGCACCTGGGGCAGTTCTGGGGCTCGAAGGGCATTTGCGGTGTGAGTGGGGTCCCTCCAGCAGGTGGGGTCCCCCAGCCTGACCTGCAGGGATCAGGTCAAAACCAGCAGTCTGACTTCCCTCGAGGGGTCCTGGAGTGTGAGAGGGCACTCTGCAAAGTTGCTATCACTTGACAGCTCTTGCGATGAGCATCTACCCCCTGGTGGTCATAGTGCATCATAGCTACTGGCCGGTTGGCTGGCCAGCCGGTCACTTAGGCCTTTATATATATAGATTGCATATTCCTAACTAGAAGAAATGGAGAAAGTAAAACAATTTGTCAAAATTATAGTTCACTTATAGTGAGTCTGAAAAAATTGACTGTGACAGACAAGCATGAAATTTTATAAGATAAAAATAATCTACATACTGAAGATGCTTTCTGATTTAAAATTGCTACCTGCTCTTCTCAGGGAAAACGGTAAATTGGGAGTTTGGATTTGAAGTCAAACTAATGTTTGACTAGAGATCCCTCCCCTGCTAGCTGTTTCTTGGTTGAGATAGCTACATCTCTGGCTTAATATCCTTCATCCTTAAATTGTGAGTCATAATACCCTGCTATGAAGGTGAGTGATCATATATCTAAGCCATAAGAGGGGTCACACGGTAGGAACCCCATAATTGGAGGAGAAGGAGGAAGGATGACTGTGGTTGTTGCTATTAATAATATTGTGGACCAACAATAGCCTACAATGGGATTGTCAGGAGAACTGAGGTGATGTATACGCAAGTTCTTTGTAAAACGAAAACGTGCAATACATCTAAAAGTTAGAATTGTGAGTTAGTCACAGATTACAACAAAATCTTTTCAAAAGAATAAATTAGGAACATTTCTTGGATAAACTGTGTGTTACATATACCAGCTTTCGTTTACTTCCTGGAAAGACTTCTCGCCCCTTTTCCTCTAAACTTAGCGGAGCAATTCCTTCTTTGGTTCATCTCTCTTCGCACATTTCATTACCTGCGGCTAGAAGAACCCGGTTCATACTTCTGCCTAGAAATGTCCCTAGTTCAATCCATGTGTCCTTAGATGCCCTTTCTATTTTACACGTTACTGTGGACGGCAAGGCTAGCAAACTTGCGGCCTTTACATAACAAGGGTCCCTTTTCTTCAGCCTCCAAGGTCATTTCCTCACTGTCTCCAAGCTCACCAGCGCGTGCCTGAGGACCTGTGGGCTGTCACTGTGGTCTTGACGCCCTTCTAGCTTGCGTTCTTCAGCTCCTCCAGACCCTGTCAATTCCCATGCACCCCTCAGTCCCAAAGCCAGCGCCGCATTTCCACCCCAGTTACCTACTGCTGCATAAAAAGCCTAGCGCCTGCACACAACAGTTTATCAACATTTCCCTTCTCTCTACAGCAGGTAGTAATTTAAATGCATATGTTAAAAAGTATTGTTGCCCTGGCTGGTTTGGCTCAGTGGATAGAGTGTCCACCTACGGACTGAAGGGTCCCAGGTTCCGTTTCGGCCAAGAACACATGCACTGGTTGCAGGCTCGATCCCCAGTAGGGGGCGTGCAGGAGGCAGCCAATCAATGATTCTATCTCATCATTGATGTTTCTATCTCCCTCTCCCTTCCTCTCTGAACTCAATAAAAAATATATATATTTAAAAAAAGTATTGTTACCAAAAAAAAAGTATTGTTTATATCCCTTCTGTGGCAATAGATCAGACATTATCTGATAAAAAAAAAAAATTCCAAACCTTTCTGGGCTCAGTGGGCAGTTGTCCTCTGGGGTGTCTCACACAGGGGATGGCAGATGGCAGCTGGGGCTGGATGTCCACCAGACCTCACTCACAGGACTAGCGGCTGATGGTGGCGCCAGCTCAGAGCTCAGCTGGTGTTGGAAGGAGCAGCCACTCCCACTCGTGGTTTCTCTAGGTGGCTTGGGTTTCTCACAACCTTGCAACTGGGTTCCAAGAGCCAGCATACTAAGAGGCAGGGGACCAAAGCTGAAAAACTATGCCCAGCACTGGTACAGGTTGGCTTCTACCATCTTCTCTCAATCAAAGCAGTCACAGGGCCTGCCAAAGCAAGGGCTAGAGAATTAACCTCCACCTCGTGATGGGGAGTGGCAAGGTCACTCTACATAAAACAAGCGAGACAAGAGATATTGTTGCAGCCATCTTCAGAAACTACAACATGTCACTTAAGGATTTTAAAAAATCCTATCAACCCAAAAAGGGAGAGAGAGAAGAAAAAAGAAGCATTAAAAAGTGAGACAAGTAGTACAATGTGGGGAGATATAGAAAAGTCTAAATATGTAATAATCACAATTCCTGAAAATAGACTAAACTCATTAAAAGGCAAAGATTGTCACAGTAAAACACAAATAAACAAAGCGTCGTGATATACATGAGATACAGCCCTAAAACCTAAGACAAAAAAAGGCTGCAAGTTTGAGTGGAATGTTCTATAAACTCTTGGTTAGGTTAAGTTGGTTTTTAGTATTGTCTAAGTCTTTGTTATTTTGATTTTTGATCTACCTTATTCTATAAGTTATTGAGAAAGTTGTGTTGAAACCTGTTTTGTGGATTTGTCTATTTCCCTTTCATTGATCAGTTTGTGTTTCGTGTATTTTATAGCTGTCTTTGGGTCAGCTTTAAATTTAGTATTATGTCTTCAGAATTATTATTATAAAATTACTCTTTTATACCTGGTAATAGTATTTGCCCTTAAATATGTTTTGTCTGGTATAAATATAGCCACTTCCAATTTTTTTCAATAGTGTTTGGATGGTATATCTTTTCCCACCATTTTACACACTTTTCCCAAGTGTGTATTTCAAACAGACCATATTCTGGTCCATAAAACAAGTATCAATAAATTTTAAAAATTCAAATTATACAAGGCATGTTCTTTGATGATAATGAAATTAAATTAAGGATCAATAATAGAAAGATATATGAAAAATTCTCCAAAATTTGGAAACAAAATACTATACTTCTAAATAATGCCAAAGGAGATATGGTAAATGAGAAAGAATGAAAATGAAAATACAACATTTCAAAATGACTGGGTTTCAGCAAAAGCAGTGCTTAGAGGGAAATTCATAGCACTAAAAATGCATATATTATTAGAGAAAAAAAAATGAAAGGATGGCTTCCAGATGGGAGGGGAGCTGGACTGGAGAGATGGGTGAAAAGGGTGAAGGGATTAAGAAGTACAGATTGGCCTGGCCGATGTGGCTCAGTGATTGAGCATCAGTCCATTAACCAGGAGGCCATGGTTCTATACCCAGTCAGGGCATATGCCCAGGTTGCAGGCACAGATCCCTAGTAGGAGGCGTGCAGGAGGCAGCTGACTGATGTTTCTCATTGATGTTTCTGTCTCTCTTTCTCTTCCTTCCTCTCTCTAAAAGCAATAAAATATCTACACTAATAAAAGAGAAACGTGGTAATTAGCGTACGACCGCTACCCTTCCCATTGTGTCTCTCTTTCTCCTCCTTCCTCTCTCTAAAAGCAATAATATATATATATATATATATACTAGAGGCCTGATGCACGAAATTTGTGCAAGGGGCTCAGCCCCAGCCGCCGCGGCTTTGTCTGGAAGGTTGTCGGAAGGTCATCCAGTCTAATTAGCATATTATGCTTTTATTATATAGGATATTTTAAAAAGTACAGATGGGTAGTTACAAATTAGTCATTAGGATGTAAAGCACAGCATAGGGAATATAGTCAATAATTTTGTAGTTATTATGTATGGTGCCAGATGAGGGGGGGAAAGGATGCAAGAAAATGATAGAGCCCTGGCCTGGTAGCTCAGTTGCTTAGCGCATTGTCTTGATACGCAAAGGTTTTGGGTTCCATTCCTGGTCAGGGCACATGCAAGAATCAACCAATGAATGGAACAACACAATCAATGTCTCTATCTATCTATCTCTTTCTCTACCTCTCTCTCTTCCTCTCTCTCTCTTTAAGATCCATCCAAAAGAAAAAGAAAAAAAAGACTCATTCTCGCCCTAACTGGTTTGGCTCAGTGCATAGAGCGTCGGACTGCAGATTGAAGGGTCCCAGGTTCGATTCCGGTCAAGGGCATGTACCTTGGTTGCAGGCACATCCCCAGTAGGGAGTGTGCAGGAGGCAGCTGATTGATGTTTCTCTCTCATCGGTGTTTCTAACTCTCTATCCGTCTCCCTTCCTCTCTGTAAAAAATCGATAACATTTATTTTTTAAAAATGATTCATTCTAACCTGCAGAGGACTAAGTTAGCTACATTAACCTGCAATACATAGACTTTGAGACAAAAAAATCAGTGTCACATATGAAGAGGATCACTACATAATGATGAAAATTTCAATTTAGTAGAAATTACAATAAAATTTTATAAAACTGAAAATACATATATTTTAAAGCATAAAGGTATTTTTATGTGTAACATAGGCAAAATTATTTAAAATTAATAAATCTTTATTTAAGGAATTTCACATATTGTGATTCTTTCCATTGCCTTAGTTTCTCCTGAGTTTAACTCTTAATCTTCAAGATAGTCCTTTTTTAATATATTTTATTGATTTTTTACAGAGAGGAAGGGAGAGAGACAGAGAGTTAGAAACATCGATGAGAGAGAAACATCGATCAGCTGCCTCCTGCACACCTCCTACTGGGGATGTGCCCGCAACCAAGGTACATGCCCCTGACTGGAATCAAACCTGGGACCCTTCAGTCCGCAGGCTGACACTCTGTCCACTGAGTCAAACTGGTTAGGGCCAAGATAGTCCTTTTAAAAAGAACTTTTATTCAATCCACAGTTGTCATGTCCATCAGTCCATAGTTCTTTTAGTTGGGCTTCTTTGATCTTCTCTTGACTATGGACATACTTCAAAACTTCTACACCCCTGTAGGGTCAGAGTTGATGGTTCTGCCTGGTTCTCAATTTCAGACAACCTCTAAACATAAATAAGTTGAAATCATATTCACTCCTAAGCAATCACACCCTGGAACAGTACAGATCCTTGGGTAAAACAATACCTAAGATTTTTTAAAAATGTTTTTGACTGTTAGTTCTTTCATAGATTTAGCAGCTCTGTCTTGTAGTTCCTCCCCACAGATCTAACACATATTTACTCCATGAGGCATTTCCAACAATGTAGGTTTACAGAAAAAGACCCATCAAGATAGACCTCAACTGAAAATATTTTTTTTAATTATGATCACAATCTCCAGGACCAATACCATATGATCTCACTTACATGTGGAATCTAATGAACAAAATAAATTGACGAATAAAATAGAAACAGAGACATGGATACATGGAACAGACTGATAGGTGTCAGAGGGGAGGGAAAAGGGGGGGACTGAATGAAAGAAGGTGAAGGGATTAGCCAAAGAACATACAGGCATAACCCATAGACACAGACAACAGTGTGGTGATGGCCAGAGGGAAGCCGGAGCTGGGTGGAGGTGGGCAAAGTTGGTGGGGTGGAAAATGGAAACATATGTAATAGTGTCAACAATAAAATATATTAAGAAATAAGAAAAATTAAATAAAAATGATGATCATGTGAAAGATACCATACACAATTTTAAATTACCAATGTGTTCAGCAGTAACTCAAAAGCAAGTAAAGACTAAATGATATATTATTTAATAGTCACACAAATAAGGTAATACTATTTTTTAAAAAAACAAAGAGGCCTGGACTGTGTTGTTGTGAGGATTGAAAATAACATGGATCAGGTACCCAGCATGGCGCCCCTCCTGGAGTCAGCCTGCTATTTCTTCTTATGAGACTAAGAGACCTAATGAAGGATGGGGTCCTGGTCAGGGTTAAAAGAGTTAATAGATGTGAAGGCATTGAAATGGGTTCTTATGCAAATATAAAGTGTCATGTGAAAAGATACAGAATATTTGCTATGCGGGCTTAAAATTGTTAGGTAATTTCTTGTCATATCAGTTAAGATAGTTATGCAGCTTGGGGACTCTGAATTACAGCTGTTCTAACCTACTAACCTGGTCACACCTGAAGTGCTCTTGGTTAGACTGTCGCCCACACTCTGCTGTCAAGAGAAAACTCTTTTTCTGAGGTGGAGCCACTGCCAACATAAGCACGTATGGCCCCTGTGGTGGTTCATCCTCGACAGGAGCATCTGAAGAAATGGACTGTTATGAAGAGGAGATGTCACCCATTAACCAAAGGCAGTTTCTCGGCCTTCCATCCAGGGGAGGCGTCATGCTGCATAGAAACTGCTTCTACCTTGCAATGGATGCAACTTGAGTCATAAAACACTTTTTCAGTAGGACATAAAAATAAAAACAGCCCCCGCCGGCGTGACTCAGTGGTTGAGCATCAACCAGGCTCAATTCCCGGTCAGGGCCCATGCCCGGGGTTGCCGGCTCAATCCTCGGTGGGGGCGTGCAAGAGACAGCCAATCTGATGATCCTCTGTCATCAATGATATTTCTATCTCTCTCTTCCTCTCTGAAATCAATTAAAAAGTTCTGAAAATAAATAAAAGCGGACATTCTGTGTTCAACTACATTTATCACACACACACTCGTGTGGCATTTCCACCACAACCATCCCCAGAGGAGAACATATAGTCATGCATTAAATAAAACTACAGCATGTGAAAGGAAAGATACTGCAGATAATTTTAGAGCTAACATTTCTGGAGCACCTAATATGTTCCAGAGATTGAGCACTATCTCATTTAATTCTCAGAACATCCCTATGAGATAGGAATTGTTGGTTTCATTTTACTAAGAGGAAAACAAGGCTCACAGAATCTAAATGACTTGTCCATGGTGACATAGCTAGTAATTGCCAGAGCTGGAACGTGAACCCAAATCTGATTGATCCCAAGTGTGAACTCCTACTAACTCATGGTACTGTCCATTGAGATGTGTAGTGACCATTGCCTACACCCTGGTAATTAGCATTACTTATGAGAAGTATGGAGCCACCAAAATGGCTATATCAATCGCAGTATAAGCATCCCAGAAATAATCTTCTGGGAAACTCGTTTTTTGAAGGAATATAGACAATGAGTGCAGTGAGAGAAGAATGACCATAAAGGAACCAGACCACATGCTTGAGCCTGAAAAGCTAGAAACGGTAAGCCTGGTAAAATGGGGGCTCCCCAACAGGGTTTTAATGCTTACAATGCTGTCATTACATTGTAATGAACTAAAGCAAAACAAGAAAGTAGCTTTCCAAAAACAGAGATCTGCAGGTGGAATGAATGGGCTGCTCTGAGAGGTAAAAAGATTCCCACCATTGGCAGGTTCAATAGAAGTTAGAGGACACCTCACCATGGATAATGAAATTAAGATGTGAATCCTCTCACATATATGAACTAAATTCCATCAACTTGATAACAACTGAACTTTGGGTAATCTTGCAACGAGGTAGCTAGACAACTAGAAGCAGCGGGCTGGGGAGGGGATTAGGGAAGGATAGCCGAAGATGAGGTAAAGGGTTGGTGTTCCCATTCAAGGAGGTGACATTACAAAATGATTGAACAAGGTAATTTCCTCTAAAGTGCCTGAAGCTGTCAAATGTCATGATCAAGACAGGTTGGCAGCCCGGCCTGCGTGGCTCAGTAGTTTAGCATTGACCTATGAATCAGGTGGTCATGGTTCGATTCCTGGTCAGGGCACAGGCCAGGGTTGTGGGCTCAGCCCCCAGTGCAGGGCATGCAGGAGGCAGCCAATCAATGATTCTTATCATTGATGTTTCTATCTCTCTCCCTCTCTGAAATCAATAAAAATATATATTTTTAAAAAAGGACAGGCTGACAGCCATGATTCCTACCACTCTGACCTAGAGTAATAAAAGTGATCAGTTTTACAAATAGAAAAGCATGAAGCAGACCCATAAAATATGTCAGAAATAAATAGAATTCTTATCATGCCATGTTCTTTAATTCTGGTACTCCTAATGCCCAGCAGCATCCCTGTCTTGAGTACCATAATACTCCAATCTATAATAATAAAAGCGTAATATGCTAATTAGACCGGATAGGCAAATGGCCTTCCGAACATCCTTCTGGACAACCTTCCGGACGAAGCCAAGGCTACGAGGGCCAAGCCTCTTGCAAAAATTTCATGCATCGGGCCTCTAGTATCCTAATAATCTTTGTTGCTTAAGATAGCTTGAGTGAGTTTCTCTCATTTGCAATTAAGAGACTTAGTACATGAGTAACACAAGAAAAAGAGATTTGGGGGAAAAAGTGTACTTACACTTGAAACTTTTAGGTAGATGAGTAGCCCAATGTTCCCAAGCCAAATTAAAGAATTCTCTCTTCCCAAATCTGGGTTTCAGTGTTCCTGCCACGAGCTCCTATAGCAGAGAACTGGCCCAGTTGTGTGCATTCACTAAATTATAAATTACCTATAGACAGAGGTTGTGCTTTTCTTGCTCACTGATATAACCCAGCACTTGGCATTGTCTTTTACAAGTTAACGTATGTTTCTTATTACTACATTCAGAGTGATCGTCTATCCCAAGAAATAGCAGCACGTGGTGGAAACCATTGGTCTGCCATGCAGAAGACCTGGATTCTACTTCAAGCCCTACAGCAAACACATCTCCATTCACTTACCAGCAAAACAGGAAGATAACCTTTATTCCAGTTCTACACTTTAGAAATGTACCATTTACTTCCCAATTCAAACATTAACGACACAGTCCAATCTTTCTTTTATAAGCAAGGTATAGGTATACAGGATTTCCTCACTTCAATCCTGTAAAGAGGATGTCTTCTTTACAAATCTGTGACAGAGATGAATGGCTCCGACCTCCTGCCTGGCTATGAGTGGGGCCAGCTGACAGCCTCGTTGCTAGCTTTGTCAGGGCTCACCTGTTTTGCAGCCAAGGTCATGCTAACCTCAGGGTGGCCAAAGACCTGACAAGGCAATGGTGTGAGGGTCCAGCCACTTCCATCCAACATACTACTCCTCTGACAGGCAGGTTTTGCTGCTCTGGAGCTCCCCATGGGGCTAACACAGTGATTATCAGTTGTATGCAGCAAGAATTTTTAAAACATGCAATATCTATTTAGTCAGGGACACTGACCTCGTTACTATTAGATTGTCAAATAAAAAAATGACAGCAGCCAACACAACCATCTGGTGTGAATGAATCAAAATGATACCTATTTTTTTTGTCAGATTGGCAAAAAAATATTTTTTTTTGATGTGCAGAGAATTTTACTTAATTTTTTAAATTATTTTTTTAAGTGTTTTTATTGATTTTAGAGAAAGGGAGAGGGACGGATGGAAACATCAAAGAGACATAGATCAGCTGTCTCCTGCATGCCCCCTACTGGGGACCAAGCCCACAACCCAGAAAGGTGCCCTGACTGGGACTAGAACCAGGGACTTCTTGGTTCATATGTGGGTGCTCAACCACTGAAGCACACTGGCCAGGCTACAGAATTTTAGTAATTAAAGCGCACCATGAGATCAAAAAGATTAAAAATCGCTGGGTTAAGGGCAATTCTGTCAGCTTGGCATCACAGAATGACAGCTTCCCCTGGCTAATGTTGCATCCTTCCTTTACTTTTTTCTGCTATTTCTCTCCACTAAACCACATTGCACTTCTGACTCCTTTATAGTACCTATTTCCTGGAGAATCCTGTAATAAAATCAAAGACTTTTTTGCTTCTGATCTGGTCTATTTTTTTTTCTTTTCTAGTCTATTTTTTTTAACAGCTTTTTAAAAAGTATGTTTTTATTGGTTTCAGAGAGAGGGAGAGGATAGAGGGAGAGGATGAGAGGGAGAGGGAGAGGGAGAGGGAGAGGGAGATAGAAACATCAATGATGGGAATCATTGATCGGCTGCCTCCTGCATGCCCCCTACTCAGGATCAAGCCTAAAACCAGGGCATGCTGTGACCTCCCGGTTCATGGGTAGATGCTCAACCACTGAGCCACACTGGCTGGGCCCAATCTAATCTATTGATTTACTCTCTCTCATTCATTACATCTCTTGGAGGCTTTCTGTCAGGCTGTGCCATTTTAGTTTAGTATCCCCAAAAGCATTTTAACTCCAGTACAAGGTACAATTATTTTCTTCACAAAAAATATTGTAATTTTACAAGGAAAAATATTTAAATATATTTCATTGTATTTAGTAAATTTTCTTTTATTTTCTTAAAAAAATCAAAACCAAAACTTCTAAGAGCCTGCAATTTTACAAGGAAAAATATTTAAATTATTTCATTGTATTTAGTAAATTTTCTTAAAAAAATCAAAACCAAAACTTCTAAGAGCTGTAACACAGAAAAATACACCAAACCTTAATAGCACCATCTGGTGGTGCTTAAAGGACTGTTCATTACTCAATCACTTAGAAAAAGACCTTTTGAAAATAACACTTTTAGATTATCTTCTGTCCACCTAGCTTAGTTTTAAAATATGGCCAAATATGTCCTAGTTGGTGTGGGTCAATTGGTTGGAGTGTCGTTCCATACACCGATAGCTTGTGGGTTTGATTCCCTACATAGATCGCAGATTCAATACCGCATCAGGGCACGTACTGGAGGCAAATGATTGATGGTTCTCTCTCACATCAATGTTTCGCTCTCTCTCACACACACAAACACACACACACACACACACACACACACACACAAAACACTTCCCTTCTATCTAAAATTATTAAGTGTGTCCTTGGGTGAGAATTACAAAAATAATAAAAATTAAAATTGGCCAAAAAGTGTAATTAAAGTTAAATCAAGTCTTTAAAGTTGGTGAGTACATATAGGTCTTGTTTCCCGTTTTCAGAGCTTTGGAGCATAGCAACCTCTTCCCACCTCTCATCACTACAGTACAAACTATTAACTTATTTTGCTCGATTTTTGTAGCATTTATCAGTATTTGACATTTTATAAACATTTTTATCTTTTGATTATCTGGCTTCCCTGTAAGATTTTGATTATCTTCTCTTCCCTTTGTCGTACTGAGTCCTTTTATCCTCAGTGTTGGTTGGCATATAACTGGCATTCAAAATATTTTTTTAACAAATGAATCCTTTTTAATTTAATGAACAGATACTTTTAGATTAGTCTTGGAATTAGAAAAAAAAAATTTACCCGAGTGAAAACTTTCCTGAAAACTTAAAGATTTTAGGGTAAGAACTGAGCCACTAGAGAAGTTCATGGCCAGTCGGGGAGAACTGAAAGGCCTGGCTAGCAGAAATGAGGGGAAGACCACATTGGACTAGAGATGTTTCTCAGATGTGCTCAAATGTGTTAATTAGTAAAAATGAAAGGCTGAAGGGAATGTTCATCTAACGCATCACATTTCCAACAATTCTGATACAGACTTGCAGTCCAGCCTGAGTATATATAGGAATGTGAAGTTGCTATCTCACAGGGCATCCTGCCAACTATATGTTGAGACTTTAGGCCACCATCAGTAACTAAAATCACAAGATGGGACTGAATAATTATAGTCCAAAAGGTTAATATCATCAATTAAAAAACAAATATAAAAGATGTTAATTAGAAAAATTCTTTATTCCTGCTCCTTTCATACACCTTATTGTTCAGCAAACAGTCTTACATACACATCTGAAATAATGTGCTAGCACACACTCTGTTTAAAGGCAAAGCACCACAGGTAAAACTGGTCAGCTGTCCAGAGTTCCCAGCTTTATGGGATCTTGCTTCCTGATTTTACATTCATTTCTGAAAGTCAGAAATGTCATCTCCAAAATAATGTTAAGATGGTTGTAAAAAATAATTACTCTATTCAATATTACAGGTGTAGAAATGGAGTATATTTTCCTTAAATTAAAAACCGAGAAGAAAATGCCACTTAACATGGGTATGTCAGTGTAGGTCAGCAGGAAAAAACACTGTATAAGCTAGTCTCTTTGATACCAAGAAGATATTCTAGTCCGAGCTTTAATATGTTTCCATGTTTCCTACTAGATGCTTCTTTTCTGCTGCTTTTCATTCTTTTCCATATTTCATAGCAGAGGCTTGGTACCGCCTTTCCGCCTTTATTAACAGGAACAAATCCAGTATCCACAGATTTCTTCTCAAAAGGCACGCTAACCCATCAGATAGCCCCTACAGAAACAAAATTTATAAACACAAAAAGTGAAAAGGAAGCAACATTTCAAAATGCCCCAACAATTTTTATGATGAATCAAATGAATAATCTGAAAATACTAAAGGCCCGTTTGTGCATGGGTAGGGTCCCTAGGCCTGGCGATCAGGGCCAATCAGGGCCTTCCAGCTGCCAGCTGGGGCCTCTTTTCATTCTGCGCCACCCCCTGGTGGTCATCGCACATCATAGCAAGTGATTGAATTCCAGGTCTCTTGGTCAAACTCCAGAGAGAACAATTTGCATATTAGGCTTTAGGCATATATATATATATATATTTTGTGTGTGTGTGTGTGTGTTCATTATCTGGGCTCCTCCCCGCCCCAGTATTTTACTGGGCCTCAGTTCCATTACTCTTCCCCCTCAAAGGATAAACTTACAAACCAATATGCTAAACAACACAAAATGAGGGGGGGGGAGTAAATAAAAGAAAATGTTATGTAAAAATTAAAGAGTCAGAATCAATTTTCTTTGGACTTTCTCAAGTGCAACAAAAATCATAAACCTTTTAATGGAAAGAAGCTGGTTTTCATCTTCTAAAAACCCTAATATTACCAAAGGAGAAGGCAGGAGGATCAGGAGCTACTCACACCTGGGAAGTGAGCCCTGAACCCTCGAGAAACAGTGCAGAAGCGTGGGCCTGCACCTCTGCTCCTCAGGAACTGTCCGGACAGCAGGGAAGACCTAAGCTGCAGCTGTTGAGCAGGTCGAACTTTATGCGGATCAAACAGGAGATCCTTTTACTAGATGTACAACTTAGGCCCTGGAATCCCTTTCAAATTTAAGCATTCAGTTTGGTTTTCTAAAGTTCCGAACTTTTCCCTTTGCAATTAATCTTTGCAACCTATTAGTAAGGACCTGCAAGATCGAGGAGGGGGCGGGGGTTGGGGGGGACTATATAAAGCTATCCACATTAGGAAAGGATTTAATACACTCTGTCTTCACTGATGCCTTCAGAACTTCTCTCCTTTGGACCCTATAACACTCCTATATAGTAAATGCTACTCATGTAATTAAGTTCTTGATGACATTAGCTATTATTAGTTCAGAACACGTCATTATTTTTAATTATTATATATATTCAAGCTTGTGAGAATTTTACAGAAGTAAAATTACTGGCAAATACAAGTACTTAGGTAATATAAAAGTAAATCAAGAACTCAAGAACTAGACAGAGAAGCGAGAATAATCTTCTACTTAACCTTTAAGACATTCATTCTTTCAGAGTACCTTCTGTATATAACGCAGGTACTGTGTTAGGTTGGCACTAACACAGAAATTTCTCAAAACACTATGGCAAGCATTTTTGCATTTAACCCTTGCAATAATCCTAAAAAGGATGGTGAAACAAATATCATTCGCATTTTCCAGTTGAAGAACGTCAAACT
>NW_005364596.1:2541796-2546615 GCF_000412655.1 Myotis brandtii
TGGTTTGCTCAAAATCGCACAGCAAGAAAAGAACAGAGCATTACATAGATGTTCCACTTCTGGCCCATCTCCTCCAATAGTCCTAAAACAGAAATCTCACTTTCTTCGTTTAGAAACAGAAATTGCCTATTTATTTTTTAAATGGTGGCCATAATTCAATTTGCAAATAGAACTTTTTTTTAGGATTCTGTTTATCTTTACAATAAAAATACTAATTATTAATATTATGCTTGAGAGCACATAAAACACCCTCTCATTTAATCTTAACAGCAACGCTGAGTCACATAATTAACTTCATTTAACAAGTTTGGAATCTGAGAGTCCACAGAACTGACCCAAAGTCTCAGAGCGAAGCAAACCCCAAACTGGCCTCCAAATTCCTCACTCCCCCTACCACATACCATCCTCAGCAGCTGTACATTTTGTTTTGTTAGATTTCCTTCCCTCCTTTGCTAACAATCAACCCTGGATCCTAAATTTCACTCACTGAAGCAACCCAGCTTATGCAGATGTCAGAGTCTCTACAATCTTAACATTTTTTTAATCTTCACCCGAGGACATGTTTGTATGTTTTGTTTTGTTTTTTTATTATTGATTTTATAAAGGGAAAGAGGGAAAGGGGGAGGGGGGGGGAGAGGGAGAGAGAGAGAGAGAGAGAGAGAGAGAGAGAGAGAGGGAGAGGGAGAGACTTAGAGGATTAAATTTCACTTATATGTAAGAATCATATATATGCATCATCCTAGTCCTTAAATGATATTAATTTAAGTAAAATAATATTACATTCTTATTTTTCAAGTCCCCCTCCTCCTCCCCGCTCCCCACCCCCCATTCATTGACTTTAGAAAAATTTCTTTTCTGAACTGATCCCATGATCTTAAGATTTTCTTAGGGGGCCCAGCTTTTCTTATCAGGCTTAATAAACACTAGTTCAAATTACTAAAATGGCAATTTTTACCAATCTGAGCAAAGCAGGCCTTTTGTCTTCAATCATAAAATAGTATCTATTTAGTCTATTTTATACAGCTTTACAATACTTATAAAAGCATTTTAGTAAGCCAGCGGTTCTCAACCTGTGGGTCGCGACCCCTTTGGGGGTCGAACCCTTTCACAGGGTTCGCCTATATACATCCTGCATATCAGATACTTACATTACGATTCAAAACAGGCAAAATTACGTTATGAAGTAGCAACAAAAATAATTTTATGGTTGGGGGTCACCACAACATGAGGAACTGTATTAAAGGGTCGCGGCATTAGGAAGGTTGAGAACCACTGTAGTAAGCAGTCAATAGCTCTATTATTCTAAAAGTCAATGCCTGAGCTAAAAGAAAAACACACTCATCCTAAGGAGAGGACCTAAAACCATAAGGAAGAATGGGAAGCATAGGTAAGATGAGAACAAGTCTGGTTCTATGGGCAACAGCCCACTTTTGTTCTGCTGTGTCTCCAAAGGTTCCTTATGTTTTAGTTAATTTGTGATAGTCGCCTTATCCTCTCTGGGAGCCTCCTTTTTTCTTGTTTTGCTATGGAAAACTCTAGCCTCTTCCATCTACTCTTCCAGTACACTTTTTCCAACAGGGGCAGAAAAAAGAGGATCAAAAAGAAGAGGCTTAAGTACCTAATTCTTCATACAAATTAGCCAATGGCCAAAATTATTTCTCTTGGATAGAAACAGGAGCCACTGGCAGAGGAGTCTGAGGGAGTTTTATGGCCACACCGACATTCAGCTGTCAAAGAACACTGCTCTCTTTTCCCGTCCTAAAAGGCTAAGCTGGGAACACCAATGCAGGATAAGAACCTCTTTCTCAGGGGAAGTCTGTCCATTCTCCCCCAGATGTGTTACAGATAATGTACAGGTTAAGCTAGAGAATAAGTAAACTTGTGAAACTCAAACACATTCCTATACCCCCTTTTATTATCTCTTGTAATAAAATAAGGGGAGCCCTAGCCGGGTGACTAAGTTTGTTGGATCATCATCCCATGCACCAAAAGGTTGCAAGTTCAATTCCTAGTCAGGGCACATACCTAGGTTGTGGATTGGGGTGCATATGGGAAGCAAATGATCGATGTTTCTTTCACATTGATGTGTCTCTCCCTCTCCCTTCCTCTCTCTCTAAAAAAAATCAATAAACTATTCTTTAGGAAAAATAAATAAATAAGGGGATATCAGTTCTAAGAAATAAGTATAGTTGAAACTTGAAAAGTTCCATAGGTGAAATGAAATATAGGGAAATATGATTATACTTGTCCACATCTCAAATTAGTGATCTCAATGGAATTATGAAAGTTGCCATAAAACAAATTTATCTTTATTCTAAGTTTTCTGAATCAAAATGAGATATATATGAATAAAATCCTTTTCCCATCTTTTTGGAGAGGCAACTCCCCTTTCCTGGCCAAGGCTTAATGAGTTTTCCTCATACCAATATCAAAGAGCAGCAGCAATTAATGTCTTGAAAATATTCCCTACTATCACCATACTACTAAAATCCCATATGTTACAGACTAACCCAAAAGCACTTTAGAGAAACATGGTCAATGATGCTACTGCAAAATAAATAACTTTTCTCATGCATGAAGATAGCACCCAGGAAGACCTATTCATCTCAATTTTGCTACTAACTATAGCTATAACCTTAAGAAAGTCACATTTTTTTATTCTCAGAATTTTCATCTGTTTAAAACGAGTTAAATTAAATCTATAATTTTATGTGATCTAGGTAATTATTGTACCAATTTGCAACATAAGTTGTTAAGTTGCTGTTACACAAAGTACTTAATAACTTACGGCAGTTTCATTCTCATGAATACTCTGGCCATGAAAAAACTCAATAGGACACAGACGAATCCAATGAACAGAAGAAGAAATCTGTTGAGTTTTGGAATATTTGGAGCATTGGATCGGTCTAGGATTATGAAACCTAAACCTCCCATTGTAAACAGGAAGCTGGATGCAAGTCCTTCCATAATATATTGTCCATTTACTCTGAAAAAGAAAGACCACAGCAAAATAAAATTTGAAAATTCCCCCAAAAACAAATTTTTTTCCCTTAAATTGAAATTCTCGTTTCTGCTAAAACATTTTTGTGCTAATTTTTTTTTATTATTTTTTTTAAAAAATATTATAATAAGTATTACAAAGGGAAAAAACAAATTTTTTTTCCCTTAAATTGAAATTCTCATTTCTGCTAAAACATTTTTGTGCTAATTTTTTATTCTTACCCTTTCAACTATTTTGCTACATTTCTAGATATTCATTTCTATCAAGTACTATTCTAGATTCTGGGGCTATAACAATGAATAAAACAGACAAAATGCCGTCTTCATGGAGCATATGTCCAAAGAGTTTTAGGACCTCAACCAACACAACTGTCTATGAAAATCGGTACTCACATTTTAATTATTAGCCTAAAAAGCCAATTATTATATGTATATGAATCCTTTACCCAGAACTTTAACTTTTAAAAGTTATACTATTTAAATTTCTTTTGATTTCAAATTAATTTTGAACTGGTTAGAAATGTATCTTAAAAAGTTTTATAATAATTAATACACCTTTAGTTTCAAAGGGAAAAATTTAAAAGCAGGTGTTCTTAACTAAGGCTCCATGAACCCCACATGTATTCCCAGTGACCTATAAATCCCTATAATTATATGCAAATTTTTGTATATTATCTGTATCTGCTTTTTGGGGGTTCATGGACCCCCAAAAGCAAATTTATCTGTTAAAGGGGTGCTTTATACATGGAATATGCAAGGAAGGTACATATTTTTTGTTAACTAATTGCTTTAATTCAGCGGTTCTCAACCTGTGGGTCGCGACCCCTTTGGGGGTCGAATGACCCTTTCACAGGGGTCGCCTAAGACCATCGGAAAACACATATATAATTACATATTGTTTTTGTGATTAATCACTATGCTTTAATTATGTTCAATTTGTAACAATGAAATTGGGGGTCACCACAACATGAGGAACTGTATTAAAGGGTCGCAGCATTAGGAAGGTTGAGAACCCCTGCTTTAATTGAAAACGCAATACATGCACCATGGTCAAAATTCAAATAGCACAAATGATGACACTGTGAAATGTTTTCCTACCAAGATCGCCTGTCATCTGGATCCCCTCCCCAGAGAACCACAATCATCTTTCCAAGAATATCCTATGCAGAGAATACCATTTGTAAGGTATAAATACAAATATATAGCTATGTTTAAATAGACAATTAACAAATGGATTATAGAAAGCAATACAATAAGCATTGCTCAAGTGAACCAAACCACACTAGAACGGTGTTTCACTGCTTAAATGGAACTCCCAGATCTCAAAAATTGTGTTTCTTATTTAGTAACATATATTTCTTAAGTGGCCAGATAGTACAGTACAGGCCATATGGTTTATGCCACACTTACCACTGTAGTATGAAAGGAGCCACAGATGGTATACAAACAAATGGGCACACCTAGTTCCAATAAAGCTTTACTTACAAACTGGTTTGCTGATTCCCAGAACAGTCTACAAATGTATTTTAAACTGATACCCTCCTTTAAATAAGTGATCATATCGTTGTGAAATATGTTATTTCCTAATAAATGAATAGGTAATATACTTCTCTTACTCCTGCTCACTTCCTGCCATTCCTAAATGTAGCATTTTAGAGCAGCTAATGTCTAAATACAAATGGATTCCATGGGTTTCACTATTATTTTTAAACTAGAGGCCTGGTGCACAAAAATTTGTGCACTGGCAGGGGTGGGGGTTGGGGGGGGTGTCCCTCAGCCCCACTTGTGCCCTCTCACAGTCTGGGATCCCTCGGGAGAT
>NW_005364596.1:2547047-2583636 GCF_000412655.1 Myotis brandtii
GGCAGGGTAGGCGGGATAGCGCTCTCCCGCCCTGCCTGCAGTATGCAAATTAGCCGCCATCTTTGTTGGCGGTTAATTTGCATATCGTGCTGATTAGCCAATGGGAGGCATAGCGAAGGCGGTCAATTACCATGTTTGTCTATTATTAGATAGGATAAGCAGGCATTGCCCAGCAGCCAGCTTTCCCACCACCAAATCATTCAGAAAGGTAGCTCTTACCTGTATGCCAAGAAGGCTACTGGTCTTTGATGCCCGTGTTCATCAGTCATAGAGCCAACACTTGGAGGTTCAACAATAACATCATAAATTATTCCTATACGAAAGGCAATAGTATAGATTAGAGAATTCCTCATTTTAAAAATAGGATTCTCAACTGTCTCTAAAGGTTAATTTATATAGGACTGTACATAGGGCTGTCTTGATATATGCTATTATAATCAAATGAGGCCCAGCTAATCTCCCAAACTTCAGATAAAACCATTCAGAAATTCAACTCAATATTTCAGAATGACTTGTAAAACAATATTATCTTTAGGAGTTATTTCATAAAAGAAATTCATTCAGTAACTGTTTCTAATACTCAAGTATGACTCCACAATAAAAGAGATTTAACATTAAAGATTATATTTTAGTTCAAGAATATGTTCCACATAAACTTGGATTTGTTTCTATAAATTGAGAGCTACTTGAGAAATTTTCTTGCATAAATATAAAACAAGGAAACATTTTTAATCACACCATTAGCATTAAAGACTCATGACCATTAATTTCAATATCTATCAACATTTTAAGTTTTCTGAATCTCCCACTGTCAACATGTTTTTCTCCATTATTCTCCAGCATCCTCACACCCAGCTTTTCTTAAGCATAGATTGTGTCTCCCTTCCCACTAACGAAACAATCATAGTGGAATTCCCTAATCCCTCCTCCCCCAACTACAAACTGGTGCCCTCATCTATCCTCACCTCTTTCCCTCTAGCTCAGATCAAGGAAGAATCCCTTCTCCAATTAGCAGAAGTCCATCCCTCTTGCCTTCTCAGAGACTTGGTTCCTTTGGATATTTCTTCTCTCTCCTGTATTTTCAACCTGTCTTTCCCTACATCAACCTTCCCTTGACTCCAGATCATCCTAGCTAACATCGCATTTATGTATTTCCTTTTTGAAAGGGAGACAGGCTTTCTTCTGAAAAAAAAAGGGGGGGGGGGGCAATTTTGCCGTCTCCCCTTCCTCACCCTTCATTTTTTTTAAATATACTTTTATTGATTTCAGAGAGAGGGAGAGGGAGATAGAAATATCAATGATGAGAGAGAACCATTGGTCGGCTGTCTCCTGCATGCCCCCACTGGGGATCGAACCCACAGCCCAGTCATGTGCCCTTGATCCTTCAGTCCGCAGGCCACCGCTCTATCCACTGAGCCAAACCAGCTGGGCCACCTTTCATTCTTCACTCCAATCTGGCTTCTGTCACCACTGCTATCACTCTTGCTAAGGTTGCTATGACCTCCATGTTACTTAATTCAACGGCCACTTTTCAGTTCTCGTCTTAGGAGGTTTCCCAGGAGCATTCGATCCCATTTTCTAAATCCATTTTCTTGGAAGGAAAAATGGCTTCTCATGACTATTGTAACCCTCTTGCCCATGATTTCTTGCTACCTCTCTAGCTAAGCCTCCTCTTCTATAAAACCACTAAGTGATGGAAGTTCCTTAGGGCTTGAACCACTGTCCACTTTTTCTACGTTGTCTCCGGAAATGAACTCATCCCTTGCCAGGGCTTTCAATTCCATGTTCGAATGACTCTCAATGTGCCAACACATGTCAAATAATGTTAGCACCGTTGGAATTAGATGTACGTTCCCCAAGAATGGGAACTTGGGAGGAGTTCAGAAAACATTTCTTATTGCCCAACTTCAACACAGACCGCTTTTCTCAGTGCTACTCATACCTGTAAATGCACACATCCAACTAATTATAGTTGGTTATGCCCAATTAGTGTATATCCCAAAGTGAGCTCTGGTTCATCATTTTCCTCCAAAAAAGACTTCCATTTGTTTGATCTCAAAAAATGTTACTTTCATCTACTCAAGATACTCAAACCAGACACCAATAAGATTCCTTCACACTTCATTCTCCCCCTACATCCAATTACTCCATCAAGACCTACTGAATCTATTTCCAAAATATCTTTCATTATATTTTCCTCCATCTCCACTGCCCACCAACTAGTCTGGTCTAGGTCAACTACAAGACCCACCTAATTGGTCCCTCAGCCCCATATCTGTCCATATTCTTCTCTCTGCTTAGCATACACACCCTTTCCTCCAATTCATCAGATTTTGGCTAACAAGCCATTTTCCTCAGGAACCACACTCCAAAGTAAATATTCCCAACTCCCACTATTTTTCCATAATCTCTTGTTCTTTTCCTTCAATGCATCTGTGGCATTTTTGCAATGAAAGAAATAATGTAAAAAAAAGTGCATGTGATATTTAATGTATCTCAACCATGGCATTATAAGCTTCAGGAGGGCAGGGTCCTTGTTTGTTTTACATTCACTGTTGTCCCCAGTAGCTGGTGCCTGAAATTTAATAGGGACTCGATACATCATTTGCTGAATATTCCAATGCAATAAATATGGTTTCTTTATAAAGGTACACTCGGTTGTTTGAAGAGGCTCCTGTCCAGTGGCAACACCGACTCCTAGTATGAGACACCTCATTGACCTTTCCCCCAGGGGTGGGGGCAGAAAATCTCCCCATTGCAACAACCAACATGGCAAAGGTACCCAGAATGAAAACTGTGAGGCGTCTGGCACAGGCTCTGGCTCCAAGGGAGGTAAGGGTTACAGGTAAAAGAGTAGCAAATAAAAGCCCAGGAAGACTCTATCACTTATTTAAAAAAAAAAAAAAAGCCACATGCATATAAGTTTCATTTCAATACACAGCACCTATTAAAGTGCTGAGAAATGTTATTGCTAATACAATGCTAGGATAAGTAAACTGTCAGTACTCTAGGGGGAGGGCAGGCTGTAATTCAAAGATACATTCAGCTAAGCTCTCATAGTTGCAGATTCTTCCCTCTTCCGTACAACTACATATTCTTACAAATATCTATGAAAATGAAGATGTCTCAGACCATTCGCTTCAAAAGAGAATCACTTTTATCGTCCCTAACCTGTAGGACTTGAGTTTTATCATTTCCAAATTAAGTACCCCACTTCCCAAAATCTAACAGCGGCGCAGTCCAGCAAATCCTGGACCGGTGGCTTGAAAGGGTGGGTGGTGGCCCCGGAAAGACTGCAGCGGGACTGCCAACTCACCACTACGCAAAGCAACGCCCCTTTTGCAACTTTCTATATTTGAAAAGAACATGATATAAC
The DNA here is from genome assembly GCF_000412655.1 of Myotis brandtii. Lineage (NCBI taxonomy): Eukaryota > Metazoa > Chordata > Mammalia > Chiroptera > Vespertilionidae > Myotis > Myotis brandtii. Next base: position 2,550,424 of record NW_005364596.1, read on the forward strand.
AATTCATACGTTTTTAATAGTAATACCATCTTCCTTATTCTTTATATTCCCAACTTCTGCTCTATTAAGGACAAATCTATCTCCAATCTCAAATATTTCCAAACCCGTGGCTTTAGAAAATTGCATCCACATTCATTCTTGAACTGGACCAAAAAAGACACACGGAACCCTTAGATCTGAGCTAACAACAAACTTAAGAATTCTCACGTCTCTTCCAAGGTTCCAGGGACCGAAGACAAAGAAAGACTAGAAGTCCCACTCTCTCTTGACCTCAACAACGGGAGTACAATGGGCCAGACTAGACTTTCCTAGTCTAGACTCGGTCAGACAACCTAGGGCCATCAGTAAAGAGCAACAACCTGGCCTTGAAAAACATCTTCGATTTGGATGGATCCCCAGGCTGAGAGGCTGGGAGGAGGAGAAAAGCAATGGGCGTGAGAACACCAGTGCAGCCAAGATAAAGGGCAGGGCCTGAGGGCAAAGAAACCTTTGGGCTGTGAATACCTGGAACCCCAGAACTTCCCTCCACCCTCCGAAAAGATCCAGAGCGAAGCGAAGCTGGCGCCGAGCTGAGGGTCGGCGGAATGGGCGCCTCCGGGGCGGGGAGGTGCGCCGCGCCTCGACGCCGCCAGCCCCGGCCAGCCCGAGTTACCTCCGGTGATGAGGAAGTAAGACACCACCACCAGAGCGTACACCGTCATGGCCGAGGGCATGTGCACCCAGGGCGGCTTCTTCAGCTTCAGGTTGGGGCACTCCAGCACCAAGAACGGGACTCGGTACAAACTCTCCATGCTGGCGGTGGCGAGAACCGCTCTACTCTCCAGCCCCACACGCCACCCGGAAACGGGCCGGTCCTTCCCCTCCCCGGCGCGTGCGCGGAGGAGGAAACGGCAGGTCCGCAACGCTCGCAGGCAGTGTATATATGCACAGAAGAAAATAAGAAATTAAAAAAAAAAACAGAAATCAAGGTGTGTAAACCTATGTGGAGTTGACTATTTTTAAACAAAAGTGTGAGTCATATTCTCAATTATGTCCAATGAATTAACATGTAACTTAGGTCCCTTCAAGGACCTGCACGGCTTCTGACGTGGCCCAGCCAGAGAAGCGGAGGAACCCAATCCATCTGACCCGCCCACTTGCTGACGTCACTGAGGATTCGGGAGCTGATTGGACCAGGGCGTTCCAGGTTCCCAGAGCTGGAGGATGAATGGGAACGCTTGGAAAGCTCTGCCATTTTTGAGCTTTTTTTTTTTAAAGAGCGTGAGAAAGCCCTAGGTGGCTGTATTAGTGGTATAGTAATAATAATAATTGCTATTAATAATTACTAAAATAATATTGTTTCAAAATTTTTAAAGTATCCAATCCAAATCTATCACAAATGTCAAGAGGACATCTCCACAGGGACGCCTAAGACTGATACCTTGACGCGACCAAAATACTCTTTTAAGTAACCCGTGTCGTCCCCCCTACTTTGCCATCCCTATCTCGTAAATGCTAAAATCTTTCAGACAGAAAACCTTGAGATCAGCCTAGTTGCTCGCCACACCCAAAATATCAGCAGGTATTTTTGTCTTTACTACCAAAATTATCCTTAATTCATCCACTTCTCCATTCCATTGCTACCACCGCTAGTGGCAGCCACAGTATCTTGCCTGGGCTACATTTGCAATACAAGTGATGAACATATATGATGAAGACTTAGTCTTTGAGGATGGACTAGATGGCCTAAACAGTTTTTTGTTTTGTTTCCTTTTTCTTTTTTATACACTCTCTTAAGATTCTGTATGTGTAAATTTCTTTTTGGAGTAAGAGGTAAAAGTGACTGATTATATAAATCCAGAACAAGCTGACAATTTTATCCAGCCAATGTTTTCATGTTTTTTGTTTGTTGGTTTGTTACTGAGCCCCTGGTTTTTCACAGGATGACATGAATTGATTCTGCACGTTTAATTAATGGCTCAATTATTGAGAAATTGTTTAAATACCATAATAATGAAAATATTTATAAAACTTTGCAATACAGCCTGGCCGATGTGGCTCCGTGGTTGAACGTTAACCTAAGAACCAGGAGGTCAAGGTTTGATTCCAGGTCAGGGCACATGCCCAGGTTGCAGGCTCAATCTCCAGTAGGGGGCATACAGGAGACAGCCCTACTGATGATTCTCTCTCATCATTGATGTTTCTATCTCTCCCTCTGTCTCCCTCACTGAAATCAATAAAAAATATTTTTTAAAAAAATCAATGATCAATAAATGATGCTATTTCTCTTGGAACCAGGATTCCCAAGTCCAGGAATCAAATGTAGAAAATGGGAATGGTGCTTCTCATTATTACTTCTATTGATCTACTAATGAAATTTTTTCCCTACAACTTTGGATTTTACTGGTCTAGAATTTTTAGCCTTAAGGGAGGACTATTTCAACTGAGGGGCACATCACTCATTCCATTAAACTGAGAGATGAGGCTGTCCCCTCGACACTTCACTGTTCCTATGCCAGTGAATCAAAAAGCAAGTAAGGGTTACCATATTGACTAGGGCAGTGGTCGGCAAACTCATTAGTCAACAGAGCCAAATATCAACAGTACAACGATTGAAATTTCTTTTGAGAGCCAAATTTTTAAAACTTAAACTATATAGGTAGGTACATTGTTATTAACTTAATTAGGGTACTCCTAAGGCTCAGGAAGAGCCACACTCAAGGGGCCAAAGACCCGCATGGCAGGTGGGCCATGGGATACGCAGCGCAGGGGAGGTACATTGTTTTGAGGTACGTTCGCTGAGGTCGACCCCTTCCAACTCTCCCATCCACACTTGTCTTATATACTTGTTTCAGATAGATGAGTGTGGATGGGAGAGTTGGAAGGGGTCGACCTCAGCGAACGTACCTCAAAACAATGTACCTCCCCTGCGCTGCGTATCCCATGGCCCACCTGCACCGCGTCTCCCATCGCCTGACTGACCGACACCCCCCACTTCTTCTAACACCACTTCTTCAAAACAGACTCGCCCAGGCCAAAAACCAACTTCTGCGCATGGGCCACAAAGTTTCAATCACACTGTACGTGCGCACCCGCACGTGGTATTTTGTGGAAGAGCCACACTCCAGGGGCCAAAGAGCCGCATGTGGCTCACGAGCCGCGGTTTGCCGACCACTGGACTAGGGGGATTGATGCTAAGGATCAAGGGAAAATTAGATTGCCACTACAAAATGGCAGTAAAGAGGAGTACATCTAGAATATAGAAGGATTCTTTGAGGTGTCTCTTAGTACTCCCACATTCTGTGATAAAAGTCCATAGACAACTACAATGGCCCAAAAGGGGCAGGACTGTAAATGGCTCAAACCTTTCAGGAATTCAGGCTTAGGTCACTCCAGCAGGGAAGGAACCACAACCAGCTGAGATTTTTGCTGATGGCAAAGGGAATAGCGAATGTGTAGTGGAAGAATGTAGTTATAATAACAACGATGATCATGTGAGCAAAGTTACTGGGTATCAAAGTAATGTGACTTATCTAGAATAGGAATGATTATTACCCAAAAGTAGATAATAGGACTGTGTTTTCTCTTTGGGGAGGGCATGTTACAGTTATATGAGGAATAGTTGCATTGTGTTAAGTGGAAGTAAGCTGTTGCTACTGACCTTATTTTAAAATTATGTTAAGTATGGTTAAAAAGTTATGTATGGATACCAAGTTGACAAGGGATAGATTGTGGTGGATTTGTATTTGTATTGTGTCAACTTAGCAAAACTATATTTCCCAAAATCCCTCATGTGTAGTTCTGAATTAGTGTGTGCCCCAAGAAACATTATTTTTAAGAGACATTTTTTAAACTAGTGAAACAAATTTCCACCTGATCACCAGTTATTTCTGAAATATTGAAAATAGGGGATTAATTAAATGAATTGAATCAATATAGTAAATACTATGCCACCATTAAAAATGATAGGGTCGCCCTAACTGGTTTGGCTCAGTGGATAGAGCGTCGGCCTGCAGACTGAAGGGTCCCAGGTTCAATTCCGGTCAAGGGCATGTACCTTGGTTGTGGGCACATCCCCAATAGGGGGTGTGCAGGAGGCAGCTGATAAATGTTTTTCTCTCATCGATGTTTCTAGCTCTCTATTCCTCTCCCTTCCTCGATTAATGTTACAGGTGATTAATATCTATATGATTAATATCCATTAATATCTATTAATGATACATGTTACAGGTGATTAATATCTATATGATGAGATAGCCAATTATTTTTCCGTTCTTTGAAACTGCATGTATCTCCTAATTTTTCTTTAACAAGCACATTACTTTTGGGGTCTTTTATTTTCTGGAGAGGACAAATGTTCACAATAGGTTTAAAATTATAAAAATCAGACAATAAAATTATATGTAGGGTATTGGTCCATTTGCATTGTATGCATTTCCTAGGCATTGTGCATTGAAAAAGTCTAAAGAGGCATAAAGGTGATTAATATTTATATGATGAGATAGCAAATTATTTTTCCGTTCTTTGAAACTGCGTGTATCTCCTAATTTTTCTTTAACAAGCACATTACTTTTGTAACTAAAATAAAATTTTAAAACAGTATTTTTTTGGAACACAGCAGGTATCTTCTTTCTGGTATCACATCAGTATGTCTGTCTCTCCAGGTACTGTTTGTTCACTGCTGAATTCTGTAAGGGATGAGTAGTAATGCTTTCCAAATTTGTTTCCACCACTATGCACCACCAGACAGCCAACTATGGTATCATAAACTCAGTGTATTGAATGTTTCTCATCACTGAATTCCCTGCACCTCTCATAGTGCTGGCATATAGTCATATTCATTAAGTATTTGTTGAAAAAAATCAATGAACAAACCATTGAATCTTCCATTTCTTTGACCCTTCAATGTGTCATCTTAACAACTGCACTTCCTTAGTGTCTCTTTAGTTTGTTCCCTCCGCTCCATCTCCAGCACCACCTACCTATTAGTCCAGACTAGCACTGAGTGCTTTGGCTCAGTGGATAGAGCATCGGCCTGCGGACTCAAGGGTCCACAGCATCTCCTGCCTCGTGCTCTCCACATTGCACAGTGGGTGCTAAAAAACTGAACAAATCTCATTCTGTCAATCTCTAGGAGAGTCTTTCTATTAGTCCGGACCCACAGCATCTCCTGCCCCGTGCTCTCCACATTGCAACTGGGGTGCTAAAAAACTGAACAAATCTCATTCTGTCAATCAAGAACCCATTCTTACTGCAAAGAAGTAAGTTGCTGGGTAAGAAGTAAAATGTATTGTTTTTTATTCATTACTATCTTCTTTCTTCTGCCTCACAGCTCCTTTCTATAGTTTAATACCTGTTTTGTGGAAATTGCGATGTACTTGAAACTATAGAAGGCACCTGCCTAATCTCGTACACTTCTCTCCGTTCCTCAAAAGGGATGGAAACCAGTGAGGGCAGGCAGTAGTGCTGGTGATGGTAACGTTCACCATTCATTTCTCCCTTCGTTCTCCAGGCATTTATGTAGGATGGAGCAGAGACAAGTTCTGTTCTAAGTGCTGGAGGATGTGGTATGGGAAGGGGGCAAGATAAGCGGGACCTGATTCCTGCCCTCAGAAACTGTCATTCTAATCAGGGGACACACACACACACACACACACACACACACACACACACACACACAGTCAGCTGTCTGGGAGGTTCAGACTTATTGGAAGTTTGGACCAATTGCCTTTAGAATTCTGAGACAGGACTGATTCATTGTCACAGGCAGAAAAAGGAAGGTTTACAGAAGAGTTCACCTTTGAGCTGAGCATTAGAGGAGGAGCTGGGTTCCTTAAGGGCTGGGGAAAGGTTTTACAGGCATGAGGACGAGGACCAGCCTGAGCAAAGGCAGAGATGTGGGGAATTCCAAGGGAAGACAGTGGTTGTGTATGACAGGAGAGGAAAGAAAGAAAGGCTGGAGATAGGACTCAAAAGGAAGGATAGGGCATGATGGTGGAGGGCCTTTCAATGTCATGATACAGTTGTATTTCATATAAATTGTTAGGTTTATAACACTGAGAGTTTTTTAATGGAAGTAATCAGTTATGTGTTTGGGAGATGGATGGATAGCAGAAAGACCTGAGGCAGAGACACCGTTTTAGGAGCTGAATGTGGAAGTCTGATTGAGAGACGATGAATGCCTGCAGTACTGTGGGAATGAGGAGAACAGGGAGGTTGGTGGTAACAGAAAGATGATAAAAGATCTATCGTGCATAGAATCAGTTATATTTCATCCACTGGTGGATATGAGGCTTGGCCACTCCTGAAAGAGAGGGCTATGATGAAAGTGTTCTGTGTAATAATGGCTCCGGGCAACTCTGCAGCTGGGTCCCAGAGCAGGACCAAAGAAGGCTGCTCCTGGAGCCAGCAGAGGAGACTGGGAGCTGCCAGGGTCAAGCAGTGCTTCTGTGACAGCAGGAGCCAGCCTGGAGCAGGGCTGCTCCTCCCCGGGGAGTCTGATCACACTGCTCACCCTGCTCACCTCCCCCCACCCACACAAGGCCTCTCAGAGGGAGGTGCAAGGAGTGGGAGGCTTCAGTCCTGCCACCTGCCTGCTGAGAACTATTGTTCTAGGAGGACCCTCCAGGAGGGACCTTGGTGAGACTGGGAAAGGGGCTCGAGTTAGAGACCCAAGAGTCATTTTTTAATGAAGTAATCGGTTATGTGTTTGGGAGATGGATGGATAGCAGAAAGACCTGAGGCAGAGACACCTTTTTAGGAACTGAATGTGGAAGTCCGATTGAGAGACGATGAATGCCTGCAGTACTGTGGGAATGAGGAGAACAGGGAGGTTGGTGGTAACAGAAAGATGATAAAAGATCTATCGTGCATAGAATCAGTTATATTTCATCCACTGGTGGATATGAGGCTTGGTCACTCTGGAAAGAGAGGGCTATGATGAAAGTGTTCTGTGTAATAATGGCTCCGGGCAACTCTGCAGCTGGGTCCCAGAGCAGGACCAAAGAAGGCTGCTCCTGGAGCCAGCAGAGGAGACTGGGAGCTGCCAGGGTCAAGCAGTGCTTCTGTGACAGCAGGAGCCAGCCTGGAGCAGGGCTGCTCCTCCCCGGGGAGTCTGATCACACTGCTCACCCTGCTCACCTCCCCCCACCCACACAAGGCCTCTCAGAGGGAGGTGCAAGGAGTGGGAGGCTTCAGTCCTGCCACCTGCCTGCTGAGAACTATTGTTCTAGGAGGACCCTCCAGGAGGGACCTTGGTGAGACTGGGAAAGGGGCTCGAGTTAGAGACCCAAGAGTCAGCCGTCTCTGGGTGATGCTGGGAGTCACGTCAGCGGGTAAACGTGCCGAAACACAAGACGGGGCAGGCAAAGGTTTTGTTTGGAGGGGCCACGGGTCTCCTTGTGGAGCTGATTAAAACTATGAGCTTGCTTCCCAGAAAAATGTTCACCAAATGTAGCTGTAATTATAGGAGGTTCATAAAAAGTTTGAGGACCCCTGGTCTAGGGTTCAATTCCAGGTCAGGGCACATACCCAGGTTGCAGGTTCCCTGGTTGGGACACATAAGGGAGCAACCGATCCATGTTTCTCCCTCTCCCTCTCTCTCCCATAATTTAAAAGAAGCTCATCCCTTCCTCTCTAAAGATCAATAAACATATGAAAAATAAAACAGTGAGACCGAAGAGAGCTGAAGATGATGCCCAGAGAATCGCCTACATGATTATGAGGATACTCCAAAGTGGCTACAGCAAGATCAAAGGCACAGAAGAGCCGTGGGAGAGCAGCAGCGGAGAAGGCTCAGAAGGGGTGGTTTCCAGCAAATCAGGTGGAGTGAAACTGAACAGAAGCCACTGGGCACAGCCCAAGAACATGGTATCGTGGTCAACGCTCATAATATTTGGCAAATTACTTCATTAATTTCAGTAGCATGGTGTCAGGAGAAGCCAGATTACAGAGGGGATGAAGTGGATGGGAATTTTTAAAATAATACTAGTCTCCCTCCCACCTGGGTGTGAAAGGAATCTTTGGAGATATATATGCATGTATTTTCTTTTATATATGTTAAATTAATTTCAGAGAGGAAGGGAGAGGGAGAGAGATATAGAAACATCAATGACGAGAGAGTGTCATTGATCGGCTGCCTCCTACACACCCCCTACTGGGGATCGAGCCCGCAACCCAGGTATGTGTCCTGACTGGAATCGAACCATGACCTCCTAGTTCATAGGTTGACACTCAACCACTGAGCCATGCCAGGGAATTCCAAGGGGAGACATTTTCTTTATTTTTATTTTATTTTTTTCTTTTAACAGACTCATGTATTTTCCATTAACATTTTTAAAGGAAAATAACTGTAATCTGCATATTTTTTTTTTACCTTTTCTGAAAAGCTGATGCAAAACCACCCACATGTAATTCCTTTCTGTGGCCACAGTGGGGTAGGAGTTCTCTTTCATAGGAATCAGTCCTGTACAATTTTAACTTCGCCAAAATGTATTTTTGATATCTTGAGATTTATAATCTATATTCACAAGCATAATTTAAAAGAAGCTCATCTCAATGCTGTGATGTAATAAGTGCAATGAAACATTACACAAATGGAAAAGCCTGCTTTCCCTGCAGTCAAGCCTATCTTTAAAATGCAAATGGTTTACTCTTAATGAAAGAAAAATCTGTGAAAGCAACATTTTCAGGTGAATAAAATATCAATGAATAAAATGGTTTATTTTACATCTACCTGCCTTACAAATTATATAGACTTATAAAAGCAAAAAAAGAAAGAGAAAAGGAAGGAAGGAAGGAAGGAAGGAAGGAAGGAAGGAAGGAAGGAAGGAAGGAAGAAAGAAAGAAAGAAAGAAAGAAAGAAAGAAAGAAAGGAAGGAAGAAAGAAAGATGTATTTGTCCGGCATGTTTTGTTATTAAAACTTAAAAAAAGGGGGGTGGGGGCAATGGGGGGGATAAGGACACATATGTAATACCTTAATAAAGAAAGAAACTTAAAAAAGGAATAATTTCTAGTGAAGCTTTTTTTGTGAGTGCAATAAATGTTATTAGCACTTTTGATAATGTAACAAAAGTTTTATACTTTATTCAAAAGAATAAACTGGTAATATAATTTAAGAGAATAATTTAAGAATACTGTGGTCTAGTTAAATTCCCCTCTAGTGAAGCTTTTTAAAGCAAACTTATTAGATTTCATTTTTCAATACAGAAATTTATAGAGTCAATAATAAAAGTGACCTATAACACCATCATACAGATGATTCCTGTTCTTTTAAAAAAAATAAGATGACATGTTCAGTTATAACACTCAGAGTAGAAGTGATAAAAATATGCAAATCAAATGCCACTTCCCCTTATCATCGTTTCCCTTTCCCATTCCTTCTCCCTTGAAAGTAGCCACTATTAATAGATTCTTGTGATGAAGAATATTTTCCATGGAATGTTTTCCCCCAAGATTGGGAATGGCATTTAAAACAACAGACTTTAATCTTTTTAAAGGAATTTGAACCAGAACCCAGATTGCAATTGGGTTGCACATGTGAAATGTGGCAATGGCCTCAGAACCAAAGCCTCGTGTGAATGGCCAGCCATCCCACCAGCAGCCCCCACTGACACCTATCAGAGGGAATAAGAAATCAAAGAGCCTTCTCACCTCCAGAAATGATCTTTCCAGAGGTAAGGTATTTGGGGTGCGTTTGAACGGCAGCTGGTCCTGCTGGCTGCCAGAAGCTCAGCGAAAAGACCACTGTCTCCCGGGCTGTCAATCGTGCCCTTTCATACACACTTATGTCGACTTCACAAAACAAAACAAAACAATTCTAGCTTAGAAATGACAAGAGACCCCTTAAGACATCGAATTCTCCATATTTGCACACATTGAAGTGAAAAGTATGTTTTTTATACATACTGAATAAAATAGCTAACTTTTAAAGAATGTTGTAAAATATTTCCATATGTACATTATATCAAAGTACTTTTCCCCAAAGTTCGGTTGAAAGGAAATACCCAGAGCATTAGGCCCATCAGAATAGATGTCTCCAGTTGTGGTTTTCAGATGCCCTAATGTGCTTCTGCCCAGAACTAATCAAATACAGCTTGGCACTTCCAGCGGTGTGTGTGTGTGTGTGTGTGTGTGTGTGTGTGTGTGTGTGTGTGTTTTTCTTTACAAAGAGAAAAAATCATTTTGGGTAAAACATGATATGGGAGGATAAGATATCAGTTGATGTTTTGGTTTATTTCCAACATTATCACTTGTCTTTAATCATCCAAAATGAGAAGATTCCATTGTGACCATTTGTTTTTCCATTAGTATACAATAGGGCAGGTCTTGTACTGGAAGCAGGATAGGGTCATCCATTCTGTGGTGCAGATAACACAGGATATTTCTGAACTCCTAGAACCTCTGATGTTATATTATCTTCATTTTATAGGTGAGGTGACTAAGAGTTACAGAGGGTAAGAAACGTGCTCAAAGCCACCTAATTGGTTAATGCTCGACCAAAGATTTAACCCCATAGTTATCTAACACCAAATCACATATGCTTTATTTTTTATTGAATTTATTGGGGTTACATTGGTTAATGAAATTATATAGGTTTCAAGTGTACAATTCTAGAATACATCATCTTTCTATTGTGTACCATATCCTGTGAAAGGGCAGTCCAGGATCCATTTCAGCTAGGAGATCTTGTTAAAATGCAAGTTTTCTTGCCAACTTTCAAGAAATTCTAATTGAGAAAGTCTTAGATGGGGCTCAGGAATCTGCATTGTAACCATCTCCTCAGCAGATTCTTAAGTGGCTCTAAAGCATGAGAACCATTGTCTGTATCATAATGCTCAGATTTTTAAAACAGACAGGGAAATTCCAGATGCTAAACCTCATTTGAGCCCCTGATGATTATTTGTAAAGAGGTGGTAATCCAAGTGTGCTCTACACCATGGAGCATGCCCTTGGCATTACCTCTTACGCTTTGTATTTATATTTGATAGAGCGATCCTTGACTCCCAGAAGACGGAATTATCAGTTTTATCTGCTTGAAATTCCTTTAGCAGAAGTTGGTCTTTCAACCCATCTTCAATAATTAGAAAGCTAAAATGTACACATTCCACAGGAAACACACTGATTCAGGTTCACACAATGGTTGATGGCACATGTGTTCTGAGATAAGGTTTTGAGGGGAGATGGAAAGAGACCCAGAACTAGCATTTATAAAGTACCTACCAGGTGCCAGACACACTCAATCTTTGTAACAATCCTGAAAAAATAGATATTTTCATAACCATTTTGGGGGTTCATAAAACAGAGACTTAGAGAATTTAAGTAGCTTTTCAAGGTCACCTAATGGGTAAATAGTGGAGCTTATGCTTTGTCCTCTATACCAAGCCACATGCTTGTGTGTGTGGAAAGAGAGAAAGACTGGGGAGATGGGAGAGTGAGTAAACTCCAGGAATTCTCTCCAGAGTTAGTGCCAGCATAATGCCTGGTATACACCCAACACACCGTTAGTGTTTGTTGAATTAGTTGCGTGAATTCTTCATACCGGTTAATGATCTTTCTAAATGCTAATGTACTTAATACTCCTTGGTGTCTCCCAATTGCCCATAGTAATGGTTCTTTAACTTGTTCAGAAAGCAAAACATTTAGAAATCATGGTGCTCTTTTCAGAACACAATAGATTTATATATCATGTCACAATTTAATGTATTGTTCATTAGATTTTTTGCAAACAATGTTCAGCACCAAAGATTTAAGAAAAAAAAAAGTAAATCAACACATCCACCCATCATCTAGAATTTTTTCTAAAAATTGGGACTTGGATTACCTCGCAGAAGTTCAAAGTCTTATGGTTTGCTATTTCTTTTTTCCAAAATGTTGAATTTCTCCAGATAATGTTCAGAAGAAAAATATAATCTCCCTTGGTTTTAGAGAATGCATTCCTGGAAAATTCAGTATTTATTAAAACCACACAAAAATACTTTTTGTTTATAGTTAAATGGAGTTTACCAAGGCTTAGATAATAAAAAACAGGTTCCCACTTACATAAACATCTGATTGGATATTGGAAAGTAATGTAGGACTTGGACAATGTAACACATTACAGAATGTGTTGCATCATGCCCCAACAAATTTCCAAAATGCTACATAGGTGCCATCCATTGGCTTGGACCACCGATTTAAACTAATCTACCAAAAGGCATATGTGACTGAATGAAACAGCTAGATGGTGAGCTCCTGAAAGGACCTGGTGGTAATGTATTCACCTTCAGAGCCCCATCCTGAAGCACAGCAGATGCTTAGTTCATTACCAGGACAAATAAAATGAATCACTGAACCCAGTAATCTCATCTTCTAGAGCAGGTAAGTGACTTAACCAAGATAACAGAAGTAGTTAGTGGCAGAACCAGAACTATATATATACTTGAGGCCCAGTTCAGTGCACGAAATTTGAGCACTGCGGGGGGGTGGGGGGAGGGATGACCTCAGCCTGGTCTGCACCCTCTCGCAGTTCGGGACCCCTCAGGGGATGTAGCAGTGTGCCAAGTGGCAGGTGGCCAGGGAGAAGCCCAAATCAGGGCTGCGCACCGCTCTTGTTCATCCCAACCCACTGCACCTGCAACACCTGCTCCTGCCACCGCCACTGTGCTTGCCAGCCATGAGCCTGGCTTCTGGCCAAGCGGCACTCCCCCTGTGGGAGCGCACTGACCACCAAGGGGCAGGCCCTGGTGATGAGTGTGCATCATAGTGACCAGTCATTCCGGTTGTTCCACTGTAACAGTCGCTTAAGCTTTTATTATATAGGCTAGAGGCCTGGTGCATTCGTGCACCAGTGGCGTCCCTCGGCCTGGCCTGCGGGATGGGGTCAAAACTGGCTCTCTGATATCCCCCAAGAAGTCCCAGATTGTGAGAGGGCACAGGCCAGGCCGAGGGACCCCAATGATGCACGATCGGGGCCGGGGAGGGATACGGGAGGTTGGCCAGCTGGGGAGGGACTGCAGGAGGGCTCTAGGATGTGTCTGGCCCATCTCACTCAGTCCCGATTGGCAGGACCCCAGCAGCATGGGCAGAGCATCTGCCCCCTGGTGGTCAGTGCACGTCATAGTGAGCAGTTCAGCAACCTTAGCATATCATTAGCATATTATGCTTTGATTGGTTGAATGGCCGACCGGGCGATTGGACACTTAGCATATTAGGCTTTTATTATATAGGTCAGTGATGGCGAACCTATGACATGCGTGTCAGAGGTGACACGCGAACTCATTTTTTTGGTTGATTTTTCTTTGTTAAATGGCATTTAAATATATAAAATAAATATCAAAAATATAAATCTTTGTTTTACTATAGTTGCAAATATCAAAAAATTTTTATATGTGACACAGCACCAGAGTTAAGTTAGGGTTTTTCAAAATGCTGGCACGCCGAGCTCAAAAGGTTCGCCATCACTGATACAGGTGGCAGCCATGCAGAAGTAGCACTTTGTGCTGGACTCTTAGCTCTGCTTCCTACCTAAGGTGCCTCTTGTGCAGGTAGGTGGACAGTTCAACTCACATGTCCAAGCTCATCTCACAGCCTCTGCATACACCCTCGGCTTTAGGTGAGCATCTTAGGGGCTCAATTCTCCCTGAAAGATATGCCAGGGAGAAGTACTTGGGCCTAGGAAGAGGGCTTGGGGGGCCTTGGGCAGGTGTTTCTGTAGCCTTGTGTACCGACACCCCATGTGAGGGCGTAGAAGGGGAATATATGTTCAGGGTCAGCCTGTCCCTCAGTTTCCTGGACTCTTTGCATATGGGGTGGGATATTGTCTGGGCGGGGGACCCAGAGCAGGGCAGAGGTATCTCTTGCTCAGATCTAAGGCCCATAGTGGTCCAAACAAAGAATCATAAGAACCTTATAACCTGGCACCCTGTTTACTCCCTGACCTCATCTCCCCCTCCAGTCCATGGCACCCTCTTGCCTTCAGACTAGTCTCTACTCCAAATGCTCTTTCCGTTACACTCATGGTCTCTCATGGCCTTTAAATCTGTTTAAATGTCCCCTTCTCAGGGCCGCTTTCTCTCACACCACTATTTAAATTGCAACACCCTGCTCTCTCCTGCATTCTATTCCCTTTCCCTGCTTTATTTCACTCTATAGCATATATCAACCATACCATATTATTCCACATATTCACTTATTCATTCATTCATTTTCTTATTCATCATCTGTCTCCCCGCATTGGAATGTAATCTTCAATAAGGCAGGGATTTTTGTCTATTTTGTTTATCCCAGTGCCTGGAACAGTTCTTTATAAATAGTAAATAAATTATAAATAATGCTTGATTGATGACTGATTGTAAATAAATAAATTGTGTCTTTTGGGCTTTGTGTCTTTCCCTGTTTTACACAGAAGGGAGATGTTAGACACTGGAGTAGGGTATCTTGGCCCACATTTGAATGACCTAAATTCAGATATAATGTAGAATGAGGTGGGAGGGAATGATGACAATTTTCATTTAACACCCTCACCTCTTTCATCTTGCCCAAATTGTCAAAGAATGGATTACTCTAGAGAGAGAGCTCCTTCTGAGTGAAGCAAAGAGAACACAGATGAAAAGGCAGTGTAGCCTCATTTCGTCCGGAGGACAAATGGGTGGCAAGACTCCATGCCTCCCTCTTTTGCTTTTTCTTTCTTAGAAATAGAATTGTGGGAATTACCAATCAGAAAAATACTTTTAATATAAAACTTCCAACTGTCAAAAGAGCTGATTCCTGTCTTCTTCTTTCTTCTTTTCTTAATGGTTGCTATGTAGTTTCTATTTGATGTATTTTAAAAGTGATAGAGCAGTTTCTTTTTAAAAATTATTCATACCTTTATTGTGCTGGAAATTACATCTTTTGCAACAATTTAAATTTATAAGGAAAAGTTTTAGGTGATAATCTAAAAATGTGCAAGGGTCTACACAACTTTTCAAATTCTTTAAAGGATATGTAATACAAAAATATTTAAAGACCATTATACTGTACCACTGTTTTAGTGGTATATTGCTATGTAACAAGCCACCTCAGAATTTAGTGGGACAAAACAACCATTTTATTTTTTTCTCACCATCCTTTGGGTTTACTAGACTCAACAAGAAAGTTTTCTGCTGGTCTTGCTTGAGGTTTCTCATGCAGTTGCAGCTGGTTGGCAGCTGGAGCTGGAAGCAGGGTCATCCAGAACAGGGAAGGTCCACAAACTACAATCTGCAGGCCAAATCTGAGCCCACATCAGTTTTTATAAGTAAAGCCTTATTTGTAAAGAGCCCTGACCATTTATTTAGGTATTGTCTGTGGCTGCTTCCACGCTATATCCCTAGAGTAATTGCAACAGACCATCTATATATATAACACCCTAAGCGACTGGTCCACCATTCCACAGGTTGACCGTTTGACTAGTTGCTATGATGCGCACTGACCACCAGGGGGTAGATGCTCAACGCAGGAGCTGGCCTCTGGTGGTCAGTGTGCTCCCACAGTGGGAATGCAGCTCAGCAAGTTTACTGAGTGGGGGCAGCAGCAGGCACAGTGGGGCCAGGATGAGTGGAGCAGCTCGGGCTCCTCCCATGGCCGCCTGCCGCTTCACACACTACTACATCCCTGGGGCATGTCCGACTGCCAGTTCTGAGGGCTCCCGGATTGTGAGAGGGCGCAGGCCAGGCTGAGGGGCCCCACCAGTGCACGAATCTGTGCACCGGGCCTCTAGTATAGCTTATAAAGTCTTTGTACAATTTACACTGATGCAGTACACACCTGCATTTTCTTCAGGACTACTTGTTCCTTAGGCATGTCAAGCTGCAAGCTTATTTCTAACAAGAGAGGTGGAGGAGAGGGGGGAGGGCATAGCCCTCAGGCTATTTGCACAGGCAAAGGAATACAGAAGCTGAATGAATATCTGGGGAATTCAGTCAATAGTTTTGATCTTTTCCTCCTTAATAGTAGGTTGATGCCTAAAGTATCTAAGGGGTTGCATAATTAAAATATTCCCTAATGCAGAGTTCTGTGTCTTTGTTCCTAACTAAAGTAAGTTTAGGAAAGCTTTTCCTTCACTGGTCTTCCGTAGGAAGGAGAAGGTGGCACAGATCTTTTGGAGCCTCGTAGGTGACTAAAAGCTATTTGCTAATAGGAATGTTCCTTCTTAGTAACAATCTGTTCACATATATCAGACTTATTGGGCTCTAAATATTAAGAGTGAATTGGGCTGCATGAGTTACTTGTTTAAAAATATAAGCTATTTCTTAAGACTTTTGCACTTGGTTCTTATGTCTGGAATGTTCTCCCTACTTTGCACCCAGCTAACATTTACTTGTTCTTGCGCTGAGCTTAAACATCACTTTCTCAGAAAAGCCTACCGGCCCTTCCCAGGAGATTCCATTCTTACACTGTTTAACAGCACTGAGTACTTTCCCTTTATGATTCTTATCCCAATGTGTGCAATTAAAAGTGTATTTGTATCCTCATTTAACATGATCTCCCCTATGTACCGAGAAAGCAGGGGAGGAGTCTGCTCTGTTGACAATTGTATTAATATATACCCAGAAGCACAGTTTCTGGAACACAGTAGTTCCTAATACATATTTGTTCAGTTAATGAATGAAAGCTAAAGCAAATTAGAATGTAAATGTATGGCAAAAACATTTATGGAATCATTCAAATTATCCAGAAACATTTAAGATTTACTCAGAATTATTGAGTAGCTGATATATTAGAAATCAGAAAGCAGCTTTTGATCTAGAAATGTTGTGAATCTTATCCTCTAGAAAGAAAACTCTTGAAGATAGTCTGTTGATTTCCTGTGTAAATACTTCCAATTTCAAGGTACCAACCTGGCATCACTGAACATAGAGCTAGAGAGACACAATTGGCTCTGACAGCCAGGATGAGCTGGCTCCACACACCACTGGGTTTATTGGTAATAGCTGATACTTATAGAGCTTTAACCCAGCAGTAAGTAATCTGATTCAGAGAAAAAAATCATATTCAGTCCTGCTTCACAATCTTACTCCAAAGACTGGTAGAGATATATATGTAGTTTTATTGCAACTCACTTTGTTGCTTTCTATAAATACTGCTTTTTCTTTCTTTCCTTTTTTTTTTTTAAAAACAAATTGAAGACTACACCAGCAAAAGGATTAGGACTTGCTGAAATCTCAGATAATGGTTAGCAATTTCTAGCAATAGAGTATTTTTAAGGTATTACTTTTTAAGACATAATGCTATTGTACGCTTAACAGAGTATAGGAGAGTGTGAACCTAAGTTTATATACACTGGGAAATCAAAAAGTTCATGTGACTCACTTTATTGTGCTATTTGCTTTGTTGTGGTGGTTGGGAACCAAACCCTCAATGCCTCCAGGGTATGCCTGTATGTGATTTCAGTTGGCATAATAAAATAGTTTGTAGTTAGAGCTGGATACAGCCCTATCAAAATTCTGGGAGCCCAAGCTCCAAATCATTAGGGTAAAAAGTGTATGCACTGCTGGAAATAAATTTGATTTATTTACTTAAATATATTAATGTTTTTGGCTTTTAAGGGTAAAAGATTAACTGCCCCCCTGCATCCTTCTAATGAAATTATACGAAATTCAATGGAAGGAGATACCACTGATTACATTCACATATCTTCTTAGGAACCTGTCAAAAATACTTTGTCATACACAGAACTGGGTTCAATAAAAACTTTGTTTTTTATAAAATCAAAACCTAGTGCAGTGAAGAATCCATTTTGGCCACTTGGACAGAGTTGGCACTATGTTCACACTAGTCTGTGGTCTTCTATATCTACGCACAACACGAACTCTGCCCTCCTGAGTGAGGTGAAGAGGAATTAGCAAAGGGAGGAATGGAGAAGTGCGGTCTGTGGTCAATAACTAAGTGGCTAAACTAACACAGGTGAAGAAATGGTCACTAACAAGGCATATTTCACATCCTTAGTGTTATGGACATGAATCGTGGCAGTGTTATGTTTGTGTTTCTCCAAAATTCATATATTGGAACCTTAATCCCCAATGTATTAGGAAGTGGTGGCCTTTGGGAAGTAAGTCATGAGGTTGGAACCCTCATCATGGTTTCAGTGCCCTTGTAAGAGCAGAGACAAGAGAGCTTGCTTTTCAGCCTGGCTAGTTTGCTCAGTGGTTAGAGGGTCAGCCCATGGACTGAAGGGTCTGGGGTTTGATTCCTGGTCAAGGGCATGTATGTGGGTTGCAGGTTTGATCCCCAGCTCTGGCTGGGGGCGCTTGTGGGAGGCAACCAATCGATGTGTCTCTCCCTTCCCCTCTCTAAAAAAAATCAATGGAAAAAATAACCTCAGATGAGGATTCACACACACACACACAAAAAAAGAGAGAGAACTTGCTTCATTCTCTGCTGCTCTCCATCATGTGAGGATACAAGAAAGCAGCTCTCTGCAAACTAAGAAGGGGGCCCTTACCAAGAACTGAATCCACCAGCAAGCACCCTGCTCTTGGACTTCCTGGTCTTCAGAACTGAGAAATAAACTCGTTAAAGCCACCCAGTCTACAGTAACACACACACACACACAAAGAGAGAACTTGCTTCATTCTCTGCTGCTCTCCATCATGTGAGGATACAAGAAAGCAGCTCTCTGCAAACTAAGAAGGGGGCCCTTACCAAGAACTGAATCCACCAGCAAGCACCCTGCTCTTGGACTTCCTGGTCTTCAGAACTGAGAAATAAACTCGTTAAAGCCACCCAGTCTACAGTAATGTTACAGCAGACTAAGGCACTTAGGAAACATATTTTTAACCCCAATAATTTAACTTGACTATTGAAGTACTGTACTTTATTATGAGCTTATGAATTTTTAAAAAATCAGCACAAATGAAATAGATATATAAGAATGCTCACAAGTGTTCCAATGGAGAAAAATTAGAAATAATTCAGCCCAGCTGGCATGCCTCAGTGGTTGAGCATCGACCTATAACCAGGTCATGGTTTGTGGGCTTGATCCCCCTGTGGGGCATGCAGGAGGCAGCCAATCAATAGTTCTCTCTCATCATTGATGTTCTACCTTTCTCTCCCTCTCTGAAATCAATAAAAAAAAAAATAACCCAATTATTCAAAAGAAAGGGACTATTTAAATTATGGTACATAGATTTGATGACATACTCAGTTATAATTTTTCAAAAGAAACATGTTTACAGGGGTTAAGGGTAGAGAAAGGGCTCCAAGTTTACATATAAGTATGCTTCCAATTTTGACTTAAAAATAATGATCTGCATACTGAAATTAAAGAGGATTTTTTTCATTCTAATTTTCCTACTTTCCAAATTATCTACAAACATGTTTTATAAGAAAAGTGAAAACATTTCAAATTTGGAAAAGGTTAAACCATTTAACACATGAAGAATTCTTTGAAAATATGTGACTTCAATGCTTCAGTTTTCTCGAATTTCTAAGTTAACCCACTTATTTTGTTGAAACTTGATAGTCCTCACATTACAGCCTGTGTTCAGTCAAGTTGCTCTACAGAACTTTGTGTCATAAGAGGCCTGCCATGATAATGCAGGCTTTTCCTCCACAGCTATTACTTAAAAATGACATCTCAAGCCTAGAGAAAATTAGTTTACAAAACAAGTAACTGAATTTACATTTTAAGGCATTGTTTTGTGTTATTTTGCAAGTATTCATTTTTATTTTATTTTCCAGGGGAAAAAATTATTTTTTCAATTATAGTTTAAAGTATCCACTTTTAGATTCTTATACCACACTATAGATGATCACAAAACAGGTCCACGCATATCTATCAGCATCAGTCAGGAGAAATGAGATGTTACTCTACTTCAGAATCCAATGCTTTTCAATTATATCCCTATTAAAAATGTTTATATTGTGATTAAACATTACCCAAAATAACTGTATTCTTCTGGCTGCTTAACAATTCAATTGGAAGACATTTGGGGAAAACTTGAATCTATCATCTGAGATGATGTTAATAGGGACCTCAGCTATCATCTCTTGTGCTGAAGTATTTATTGGGAGTCCATTCAATCTCAACTCCCTAAATACAAGTGCAATTCTAATGGATAGTATTACACAACTTGTGCGCCTCAGTGCCCTCATTTATAAAATGGGGATAATAAAGGTATCATAGGGTTGTTGGGAAGACTAAATGAAGGTAAGTGCTTTGAAGTGTCAGGCACAGGGCAAATGTTAGGTATCACTATGGAGATGCTATCAAGTATTGTTAAAAAGAAATTAACTGAGTTCAAATGACAGCCTAGCCAACTTACTCTATTCTGCAAAATGCTGATTAAAAATCGTGTCTACCAAAGAAATTAGCTGGCAGTGTGGTTCAAGGCCAGATTTCTACTTTTCCTTCTTTAGAAAAGGGCACTGACCAGCTGGTGTGGCTCAGTGGCTGACCTTTGACCAGGCCCTGACTTGTCAGGGCACATGCCAGGGTTGTGGGCTCAATCCCCAATAGGGGCCATGCAGGAGGCAGTTGATGATTCTCATTGTTGATGTTTTGATCTCTCCCTCCCATTCCGCAATCAGTAAAAATATGTATTTTTTAAGGGCACTATTATAAAAAGGAAATGTTTCTCTACACAAGACATCAGGCCAGTAATTGCAATGTCTAGAGGAAAAGGGTCAAAATGTACAGAATTCTCTAGCTACAGAATTTCTAATTTCTTGGCTTGTGCAAGTAGCCTAGGATTGATTGGAAGCTTGGCATGACTTGAAAAATGGTCTTAGAGGACAATTCAAAGTTTATACTTGAATGGATGTCTGGTAGTCTCAGCACTGTAAGAATGAACTATTAAAATCTACAGTTTTGCATTATTGAGTTGTTTGAAACAGTATTACAGTTGAGGAAATACAGGGTGAGGCAAAAGTAGGTTTATAGTTGTGAGCACATGCATATTCTTCTATTACTTTCCATAGGAACAAATCTGTATACTAGGGTCTATTATTTTAATGTTCTGATCTGGATTATAAATCCAACATAAATCTGAATTTGAATTTTACTAGACCCATGACATTAAAAGTTTTATACTCAGCTCATTTTGCTGATAGTTTCCAGTTCTCCAAAATAGACCCGTTTGAAAGTAAACTAAGAAATAAGAGGGTTTAATGATGTAAGAATGGTTCCATTCCAAATAACTTTAAACACTGTGGTTTCTGCTCTATGAATTCTGATGAAGGAGCTACTATGAAAATGATCCAAGTGGTCTTCAAAGAAGCATTAAGATATAAGGGCTACTCTTCTCAAAAGGCCTTGTTGCCTCGAGTTAGCATAAAAAAATTCTAGCGACCATTAACCTCCCACTACTGTCATTTAGAAAAAGTAGAAATCTAGGTATCAGAGGGTCCCCAGATAACACACAGAAACAAAACCTGTATATTAACAAATTACAAGATAAATAACAGAATGAGACTTGTTTTTGTTACTCAAAAAAGCTTCATTTTTAAATTTATTTAGCTTTCTGACTCTGTGCTTGTGCCTTCAACACTTTCACAACGATTTTCTGCTCCTCAATAAGGAAAGCACGCTTGATCCTACAAAGGAAAATGTTAAATGAATATAGTTAAACCCAAATAACATTGATTTAACAAAGCAAGAAAAGTACCTGCAAAGATTTAAAGCTATGAGGGAAGATACTCAAGAAAGAAAATAAAACCCACAAGTACAAATTAAAAACTGACATTATATGGACAGACCCTTTTGGCCTAAGGTCTCCTTCCCACAGTAGTACCACCCTCCCCTTTGGAGTCACAGTAAACTGTAAAATCACACCCATAGGAGCCAGCTCTCTGCCACTATGGTAGCTTTCATTTAACCAGGACTAATGACATTACTTGATTTGTAAAGCGTCTTAGAATGTTTTAACCACATTATTGAAAATTTCTAGTGAAAACACAGAAAGGAGTAATGTGCTAGGAACCAAAATGAAGGGGTAAAAGATATTAGCAAGAGGTCCTTTATCAAGAGCAAAGATTCTTGACTAGAGCCTGACTGGAGCCAACTCTACCATTTACTAGCTGTGTGATCTTGGGCAAGTTACCTTCTTGTAAGGTTCAGGGATAATTTCATATCTATTTCAGGGTTTTTATAAAGCTTAAATTTGGAAGGACTTGTAATTTCTGTACTGAGAACCTCTATTTGATTGAGTTGATCAGCTGCTTCCTGCACGCCCCCTACTGGGAATCAAGCCCACAACCCAGGCATGTACCCGTGACC
This sequence comes from Myotis brandtii, assembly GCF_000412655.1. Taxonomy (NCBI): domain Eukaryota; kingdom Metazoa; phylum Chordata; class Mammalia; order Chiroptera; family Vespertilionidae; genus Myotis; species Myotis brandtii. The sequence goes on from NW_005364596.1 coordinate 2,572,620, forward strand.
AGAATCGAACCTGGGACCCTTCAGTCTGAAGGCAGACGCTCTATGCACTGAGCCAAACCGGCTAGGGCCAGATAAAGTACATTTTTGTCAACCGCTACTTTTAGTGTATAGAACGTGGCAAACAGCAGGTACTACATCATTTGTTAAATCCAAGCTACCTCACTTACTTCCCACAGAAATCTGTCCCACCAGTATTCTCTAGTGGTACCTCTGGTTACCTACTAGCCCGGACTCAAAACCCTGGGATTTCTGATGTAATCACATCACAGAAATACAGTTGATGCCACTCTAACTCAGGACTCACTCCTTCAGTGTCACAGCTGATGCTAATCTAAAGGCTGCACTAGATTCCCACCCAAATCTCCAGGAGCTATGGCCTGAAAAATTGTATTTTTAATAAACGTCCCCATGTGAGTATGTCTGGCAAAAAAGCCAAACTCTTCTTGCTTAAAATGTATAACCTCTTTGTCTCCATTGTGCCTTTCCAATTTCATCTCATTCATTTCCCACCCTCAGTTCACCAGATAAAAACTGTTTGTTCCTTGCCTACAATGCCCTTTCAACCCCTTGTCCAACTTACTCATCAATCAGGTTCCACCTTAAATACTATTCTCAGATTGCCAGTCACTTTAAAGTAATTTCTCCTCTAAACTTCAGAGTTAAGTTCTCCTGCATTTCACATAAGTTATATTTATCATGTTTTTGTATCCCTATACCGTGCCTTACCATCCCCTTACAAACTAACTCCTAGAAGGCAAAATGAACTTGCAAGGTTTGGTGTCAGGATTTGGTTTAGAAATTGGACTATACCACTTTACAGAATGATCTGAATAAACTGGAGGCAAACTACTCTTCTGAACCAACTTCTTCACTTGTAAAAACCCATCACCTCTACCACTTAAGAAGTCCTTGGAGACAATTTAATGTTAATACAGTCACTGGGGTTAAGAGTAAAGGTCTCAATAAAACCTGGAATAAATGCTGGTGTTTCCTCCTATCAGCTATGTGAACTTAAGCAATAAGTCTTGGTTTCTTCACAAAAAGATGGTAACAAACACTTCCCTGATGAACTAGCAACAGTCTTTATCATAAAAATGCTGCGCAAAAGTTACCATCATAAACTCCACTGCATCCACTCCTGTCTATGCCACTTTCACACCAGGAAGACCTAGCCCTCTACCAAAACCCTCCCCCACCCAGCCTTCTGGTCTGAATGAGGTGTCATTCCATTAGCCTTCACATAGAGAAACTGTTCCAAGCGTCCACCTCTTGCTGACTATTTCGTTATCCATCCTGCTGCAGTATTAGTTTCTAGCACACCAAAGGCTTCCCTGCCCTCCTCAAACCCCCCTTAAAGGATCAAGCTAAAAACTGTCTTTCCTGATCTGTGGCTTTTCTTGTCTACCACCTCTCACTATTCTCTGCTCCAGCCACAACAGAAAGATATACATTTATTTTGTTCCTATTTTTTAAAAAATCCTCACCCACGGACATATTATTGATTTGAGAGAAACAACACTTTCTACTCTCCATCTATATTAATGTCGAAATAGTTTCTTACCTTCCTCCCCTACAAAACCAAGGTCATTTTACTTTCTACATCTAGCATAAAGATGGCCCCAAATCCTGAAGAATCCTTTTAAACTAAGTCATTTATTATTTTGTACAGCCCCAAATGATCCTTAGTCTAGGAAGGATCCTAAAGTAGGCAGCTTTCGTTTAAATGTTTAAATAAGTTATTTTTTCCACCAGTCTCCTAGTGATGATCAGCATGCAGTGTGATCGACAGACGCGCACGCGTGTTTAAGAAAGCCCATGTGATGTAAGAGTCGTCTTTACCTGTCGCGGACACATTTAGCACACATGGATCCACCGTAGGCCCTGCTGACGTGTTTTTTCGTCTTAGACAACCTCATTAGAACTTTAGGTCTCACAGCACGAACCTGCATCAAGGAAATGTTGAGGTTACTTGATGATGCTTTTACAGGAACAGAAATTAGGCTAGGTTTTTTTTTTTAATAGGTTGTTAAGTGCGAACATTAAACTAGGTTACACCGGGAAATGGTGTACTGGTTTATATAAGTGAATGGCATTTCAGTGTATCAGTCATTGGCTTTAAAAGAAAATCTACATTCTGGACAGGTGTGGATGACGGATGTTCAGGAATTCTCACCACTCCTGGTGGTGTCCTCTCCTCCACCGTTGCCATAACTTAAGAAATTAACGCTCAAAACCTCCACCTGTTAACTCACTCTTAAAAAAAGGCTCACTTACTCCGCGAAGTCGGCCTGGGCACACGCCACACGCAGACTTGGGTGCCTTCCCAACCTTCTTGGTATAAAGGTAAACAATCCTATTACCAGGGGTTCGGGACCTAGAAAGGGAGAGAACAGTGGGCGGCTCAGCACTGAGCCGAGGAAATGACAACGTGTATGTTAAATTGTAGGAATACTTACAGCCTGGTTTTGTTGGAGGCTGTGTTGTAGGACAGCCTCCGCCGGTATGTCAAACGCTGGACCATGGTGAATACCTAGACTAAGGAGAATAGAATAAAACTGCATCGCAGGAATAATTCACACCGTGAAAAAACAGAACGGCATCACATACTTTATACATCACCCGCATTTACTCATATACATAGCAGCACCCGTAAGGAAGGTGCCTTATGGAAGGGGCCCGTTTTAAAAAGCTACTCATACTGGCCCGGCACATAGATGCTCAGGTTCAGTGTCCTGCCCGAAAGCAGCCCCGGGCAAGCTAAGTGCCGTTCACCACCAATTCTGGTTTTATAAGGAAGTCAACGACACAGTCATGTACACGAGTGACTTAATTTCCCAGTGAACAGGAAAGCATAAACAAGGCTTGAATCAACCTCATTTTTTTATCCCAAATTCCCGCAGCCACGCTGTCATCTGAGAACCGCCTGCAGTTCTCGCTCCGCGCTCCGCGCTGACATCGCTCTGAACCGTCTACTCAGACACCCACACCGACACGGAGGGCCAATGCGAGTGTCCCCTCCGATCAGCCGCTACTCGCATTGGCATCTCCGAAACGCCCACAGAAAACTCCCTATTAGCACGTTTTTCTCTTCCCTGCTACAGGCCTTGGGAAAGGAAATATTTTGAAACGACAGGCCGGTCGTCCGCCCTCCCAAAGCCCGAGAACGCAGCAGGAGCGGTGTTAAAATGCCGGCGTAAGACACGAAGATGCTCCGCTGTTCCCAGAGTCTCAACCAGCCCGAATGCACCTCGTCTATCTCCAGACGCCGGCCTTCTAAGGCGGCACGTACCGGGCGGCGAGCTCCAACCACTCCCGGCTCCGGACCAGAGGTCCGGATCCAGGGGTGTCTGGAGCTAAAGGCCGGGGACTTGCACCACCAACCAGCCTTCCTCCGGGGCCCTTACCCCCACGACAGCTCAAAACACTGCGCGTGACAGACCCCGGACCCCGCAACTCCCCGGATGGCGGCCGATTGTAAAGGGAGTAACTACAGGGAGAACGAAAAAGCACCCATACCAGAACTCACGGTCCCCGGAAGAGGAAAAGGAAAGCGCTTGCGAGTTCAAAGGTCAAGTCGACTGCGCAGGACAGGAAGTTACGTCAACCAGGGGCGTGTTGGAGAGCGTGCCGCCCAGTTGTACGGATAATATGCAGCTTCCCTACGTAGGCGGAGATGCAAGCGCCGCCACGTTGTACGGCAACCGACGTGCCTCGCCTCCGTGGGCGGGGCGCGAGCTGCAGCTGTCCCCGACGCCACCACGCAAAGGTCTTTTGGGTATTGCTGCAGAAACGAATGCGAACGACAGAGGAGCTGCGAAGGGCAAAAGTGGCTCAAAATTAGCATTTTTCGTTCCTACGGGCGCTGCCACACATTGAATCTGACAGTAGGTGACTTTTGAGGAGTTACTATCTTTTTATTTTAAATTTAATTTATTTTTAATCCTCAACTGAGGATATGTTTTTCATTTATTCTAGAGAGAAAAAGAGAGAGGGAGAGAGAAACATGTGAGAGGGAAACACCACCTGTTGCCTCAACAGGGATCAAGCCGGCAACCTGGGTATCATAACCGGGACCCTTCCATGCACAGGATGGGGGCCCAACCACTGAGCATAACGGCCAGGAGTTACTATCTTTAACTTTCCCTTCTCTTTCCTTGCCATTCAAAGCACGAGCTTCACAAATTGTAATTTTAACCCAGTATCTGCTGATTATTCGCTGTGTTGCTCTGGGCAAGTTCTTAGATCTCAAAGATACCAGTAACTACCTTGCAGAGTTATGTCATGACCGAAGGCATCATGAAGTCAAAGTACCTGGCACACGTCTTGTAGAAAGGAAGTGCTCAATAAACGGTGGCTGGTCTTATGCTTATATACAGAGAACTGCTAGAGGCTTCATATGGGTGGTAAAGTTTGAACTGGGTCTTGAAGTTGAGCGGAAGAAAAATATCCTCTAAAACGGTATGTCCAACTTTACAGAAAGTGCCTATGTGTGTTTTTCTGAGAAGAGGTGTTTAGCTTTCATTGTATTGTCCAAAGGGGCTCATGGCCTCCAAATAAGTGAAGAACACTGCCCGGGCTCTATGGAAGAAGCGTGCTGAAAAGGTCCTTTAAGCTTTTAGATAGGCTCCCTGGAGACTGAGAGTTGCACGATGGTATTTGCTGGGGAGTGGTTTAAAAAAAAAAATACACCCCTAAGGAAGGGAGGATCAGGGGACCCACAATGTGGTTGCAACTGAGGCTTCAGCTTTTCCAACAGGGAGGTCTGGATTTAGGATGGTTCTTCATAGCTGTCCCAGACCGGCAAGGGAGCAGGCGTTTGTGCTCCCACATCAGACCGTCCATGGCAACGTCCAGCGAGGAAGGCAGCTGTGAGCCAGCCGCACCGACCCACAGCGAGGATTTGAACAGAGCAGTGGTTCTCAACCTTGGCTGCACATTAGAATCACCTGGGAATCTTTTTAAAATCCTGATTTCTGGGCCTCATCCTCCGGAAATTCTGTTTCTTTGTTATGGGGTGGGGCCACAACATTAGTAACAAACAGAATTTTCGGAGGATGAGGCCCAGAAATCAGGATTTTAAAAAGATTCCCAGGTGATTCTAATGTGCAGCCAAGGTTGAGAACCACTGGAATAGAGCATCCCGGTAGTCACTCAAGTTCCCTTCCCGGTTTTCCAGTGCCGCCATGGAGGCGGGAAAGCAGGCAAGCGAGTGAGGGTAGATACCAGTGCAGCCTGTTAATGCCATCATGCTTCACCTCCCTGTCATCTTTGTCACCACACCAGATGGAAGGCTCTGGTTATGTTGAAGCATGGTAACCTCTATTTTGTAAAAACTGCTAGACATAGAAGGTCCTTTGTTCTGTGAATTAATTCTGCTGTTATTGGCTTCTGTAAAACATGCTTGCTCTAATGATAGGGAAAATAAGTTCAACTATCTGACCTTGCAAGCTGCTGCTTCTAGCTACCCACCCCCCATGCCAGGTGTCTGCTAGTTATCTACTAAGCTGTGCTGTGCTCAAGGTTACAAGCTTCCTGCAAAATATCTACATAGGGCTCTTTGTAAAGCCTGAAAAAGGCCTGGAAACCCCATATTTGGGGGACAAAGACACTGGGAAAATATAAAGGGAAAATTCCCTCCATGTTTTTTGCTCAGATTTTGAGAGGCAGCTCCGCTGAGCTTGCCGGCATAGTAAAGACTCCTAATTAATTTGGCTTATTAAGGCGTCTTATGATCAGCTCGCTGATTTACAATATAACAATATCCTTGCCTTTGCTGACTCTCAAATAGCTGCTTCTCTCTTGACCAAGTCGTGAGTTACTTCCCTCCTTCCCAGTCCTCCAATTTTTGTCCTCTGGAATTCCTTTCATCTCTGTACCAGGTATTGAGATGGAGGCTGGGTTAGAGAGCCAAATGTGTTTTTGTTTGTTTGCTTATTTATTTATCATTGGTTTTTTTTTTAAAGAATAGTTTATTGATTTTTAGAGAGGGAGGCAGGGAGAAGAGAGAAGCATCAATGTGAGAGTGTACTGTCTATCAGCTGCCTCCTACACAACCCCTACAGGTGATTGAGCCCGCAACCCGGGCATGTACCCTGACCAGAATCGAACCAGCAACTTAGTGCATGGGACAATGCCCAACCAACTGAGCCACACAACCAACTGAGCCACACGGGCCAGGGCCAAATGTGGTTTTTGAATGAATGAACAAAAGCGTGTATTTACGTGCAATATATTCTCTATTTCTAGAGAGACTTTGCTGGGTAGATGAATACCACAGGAGATGGGAGCCCTTAATACACTATAACTTAGTTTACCTATCTTTCTGTGTTCCGTTTTACTCCAGTAGATAAGAACAGTGGTCTCACTATCACAGTTTTCCATCATTATACTTAACCCAGTTCTGAAATGTGACTTTTCTTCTCTTTCTATCTGTATTTGCATTTTTTCTTGATCTGTCTTGCTAGAGATGTGGTGATCTCATTAAACATTTCAAAGAACCTCACTTGTTTTTATTAACCTTTCTCTCTTTTAGTTCTCTGTTCATTAATTTCTGTGTACACTTACTAAATATTTTATAGATTTTTGTAAAATTGAAATAAGATGAACCTACCTCACATTTTTTTCTGGCTTGGACTGGGAAGCTTTGAGGTTTAAAATTCATTTATTTAAGGGATTTTCATAAAAGTTATTAATTTTAATGTGGTCAAATTTATCTTTTCTAAGTTGTGCTTTTTGCATCTCATTTTAAAAATTCCTTTCCTACTCTTAAGGTCTATAAGATATTCACCTATATTTTCTAATGATTTAAAGTCTCCTTATTGACTCATTTAGGGTTGATTTTTATGTATAGAGTGAGTTAGACATAAATTTTCTTTCTTTCCATTTGCATAACCTTATTTTTTTCCAACTTCATTCACTATATAATCTCTCCTTCCCCTGCCAATCTGATATGTACTCAATCTCATACATGTATGGGTCTGTTTGTGGCACTCTGTTCTATTCCACTGTCTTTTCTTTATCAGTTCTACAATCTGAATTCTTTAGCAAATCTTAAATGCTGGAGGGGCAAATATGCACTCTTTCCTTCCTTTTCAGAAGGGAAATTCTTAACCTTTTTCTCTTCCAGATACATTTTAGAGTCAGCTATTCTGACTTTTGTTTGTATTTGCATTGGATGTATGGATCATTTAGAGTGGAATTGACATTTTTATTATATGAAATTTTTATAAATATGAATATAAGCCTTCTTTAATACTTCTTAATAAAGCTTTATAATTTTTCTTTGAGATTTGCATGCATTTTGTTAGATTAATATCTAGGTACTTGACATTTTCTGATTCTATCATGAATGGTATTTAAACCATATATTTTTATTTATACTTAACATTAAATATTCTAGTATTTTGTTGCTGGTATATAGGAACAAAATTGTATATTAATTTTACTTTTAGCCATCTTGATAAATTTTTCTATTATTTTTAGTAATTTGTGTGAAGATTCTTTTGGATTTCCTGAGATTTGTTGGAAGCAGTGATATAAAATTTCACATATGGAATACATGTATAGCTCAATAAATTTTCACAGATTGAACACACCTAGATCAAGACAATTGTATCAGCCCTCCAAATATGTCCTCTTTATGCCTCCTTCCAGTTCCTTTCTCTTTTTCCAAGGCTAACCACTATTCTGACTTTTACCCTTAGCTAAGTTTTGTCAATTTTTCTTCTTTATATAAATGAAAAATATGCTTTGCACGTGGTTTTATTTGCTCAACCGTATGTTTATAAGATTCATTTGTATTATTTTTTATTCTTACTGCTCTGTAGATTTCCAGTAAGCAAACGTACTACTATTCTCTTGAGGGACACTGGGTAGTTTCCAAGTTTTGGCTCATAGTGCTGCTATGAACATTGTAAAGCATGTATTTTGGTAGAGATAATGTACGCATTTCAGTTGGATATATACCTATAAGTGGAATTGCTGGGTGATAGAGTATATGTGGTAGGCAGAAGGCAACAAATTTTAAGATGGCCCCATGACTTCTGTCCCATAGGGATACTCTCATAATTATGTTATATGGCAAAAGGGATTTTGAAGATGTAACTCAGGTTACCAATCAATTGACCACAAATGAAGCCAAAATTAAAATTAGGCTGAAGGAATGTGATGTGGACACCAACAGCTTCTACTGTGCTAAATATAAAATTCAAGGTTGGTGGTTATTTTTTTCTTTCAGTACTTTCAGAAAATACCACTCTCTTGTATTTTGGCTTCTGTTGAGAAATTAAATTATTTTCATTTTTACTCCTTTAAAGGGAACTTGTCTTTTTTTCTGGCTGCCTTTTGCAACATTTTCTCTTTAGGTTTGGTTTCCATTAATTTAACTATGATGTATTTAGGAGTTTTTATCTTTTTATTTATTATATGGAGTTAAAAAGGTCTTTCTTATCTGTATCTTGATATCTTTCACAAGTTTTAGAAAATTCTCAGCCATTATCTGTTTAAATATTACTTCTGTCTGATTCTCTTCTCTTCTGGGACTCTAGTTACATGCTATATTATCACGATATCTCAAAGTCTCTTCTGGTTATCAGTTGCTGTATAACAAATCATCTCAAACTTAGTGGCATAAAATAACACCATTTTATTATGCTCGTGGATTCCATGGGTAAAGAATTTTTACAAAGCATAGTGGGAATGGTTTGTCATTGCCACATTATGACTGGTGCCTCAACTGGGGGGTGACTTGAACAGCTAGAGGCTGGAATCACCTAAAAGCTTTTTTATTCTTAGTGCCTGGGTTGGGATACCTTGAAGACTAGGCTCAGTCTGAGACTATTAAACAGAGCATCCATGCATGACATCTCCATGGGGTTTGGACTTCTCACACATGGCAGTTGGGTTCTGAGAGGGAGTTACTCAAAAGGAAGCGTCTAGAAAACAAGTATTGTAAGAGAACCAGCAAAAGTGGCATGGCCTTTTATGATCTACATCATACTAAAGCTTCTGCACAGCAAAGGAGACCATCAACAAAAGGTAAGGCCAGCTACTGAATGGAAGAAAATACTTATAAATCATATATCTGATAAGAGGTTAATATCCAAAATAGATAAAGAACTCATACAACTGCTTTGGAAGTTATGTGGCATCATGGCTACCATATTCTGTTAGTCAAAGCTGTCACAAGTCCACCTAGATTCAAAGGCAGTGGACATATAGCCTCACCTCTTGTTGAATAGAGTGTCAGTGATTTTAGGATTATATTTTAAAGACACCACATTTCCTGCTCTCTCTTTAATATTTTCCATGCTTTATTTTTTCTGACCTGTCTTCCAGTTCATTAATTCTCTCTTTAGCATATTTAATGTGCTATTAAAAACATCCAGTGAGTTAACATCAATTATTCTAAGATTTCATTTTTTATCTTTCCCCATTCTATGCTGAAATTTTCAGTCTTGACTTTTATTTACTTGAGTGCTTGAATATATTTAGCATAAATACTTTTAAGATTTTGTGACTAATAACTCCATTATCTGAATTCCCCAAGTAAGTCTTCCTATTGTCTGATATATTTCTTGGTTTTTATTGTCTCCTCATGTACCTGCTTTTTATAGATTTTATGTTATTTTGTATGAAAAGTTAACAGATCATTTTAGAACTTCCATATCTACTCTTATACAAATTTTAGATTCAGCTTGTTTATTTCCAGACAAAAAGTGATTGGCATTTTTATTGTGTTAAATTTATATATTAACTTGAGGACAGTTGATTTCTTCAAGATGTTGAGTCATCCTATCCAAGAATATGTGATATCTTTCTACTTATTCATCTCCATTTAAAAAGTTTTATTTATATAGTTTTTGCACATTTCTTATTAAGTTTAGTTCTACGTATTTTATCCATTTTGTTGCTAATGTAAATAACTTCTTCTTTTCCATTGCTCCATTTAATTGTGCTCTTTTTGTTGAAGGCTATGAATTTTCATTTATTAATTTATATACTGCTGCCTTACTGAATTTTCTTGTTATTGATATTTACTTTTTTATTTATTTGGGGGGGAGTTTCCAGATATATTAGCCAGGTATATTACCTCTTCCTTTGTATTTCCTATGCCTTTTGTCAAATTCCATTGGTTGATACTTCAATCACAATCCTATCTAATAAAAGAATAATATGCAAATTAACCACTCCATCACTCTGTCACAAAGATGGCGGCGGCCATGGAGCTGGAGTGAGTAGGAGGCTTGGGTTGCCCCCGGCGATGGAGGAAGCCAAGCTTCCCGCCTGCCCTGGCCAGCACTGAGCTCTGCTCAAGGCTATAAAGTTTCAATTATAGAAGGTAAATAAATCCCAGATACCTGCTGAAAAAAAAAAGAAAAAAGAAAAAAAAGGAGTTTGGGTCACCAGGGGGCGTGGCCAGCCTGAAAACGGCCACCAGTCCCTCACCCAGGCTGGCCAGGCACCCCAGTAGGGCCCCCACCCTGAAGGGGCTGTGGCCAGCCTGAAAACGGCCATCAGTCCCTCACCCAGGCTGGCCAGGCACCCCAGTAGGGCCCCCACCCTGAAGGGGCTGTGGCCAGCCTGAAAACGGCCATCAGTCCCTCACCCAGGCTGGCCAGGCACCCCAGTAGGGCCCCCACCCTGAAGGGGCTGTGGCCAGCCTGAAAACGGCCATCAGTCCCTCACCCAGGCTGGCCAGGCACCCCAGTGGGGACCCCCACCCTAAAGTGGGTGTGGCCAGCCTGCAAACAGCCCTCAGCCCCTCACCCAGGCTGGTCAGGCACCCCAGCGGGACCCCCACCCTGATCTGGGACACCCTTCAGGGCAAACCAGCCAGCCCCCACCCATGCACCAGTCCTCTATTCTATATAAAAAAGGTAATATATAATATAATATATTCTATATAATAAAAGGGCAATATGCAAATTGATCCTAACAGCAGAATGACTGGGAATGACTGGTCACTATGACACACACTGACCACCAGGGGGCAGATGCTCAATGTAGGAGCTGCCCC
>NW_005364596.1:2583772-2585339 GCF_000412655.1 Myotis brandtii
GGGCTGGGGGCCCCCCCCCCCCCCCGAGTGCACAAATTTTTGTGCACCGGGCCTCTAGTATTAAATAATATTGTAGACTAGGGGCCTAGTGCATGAATTTGTGCACCTTGAAAGGAGCTGTGGGCTGCGAGGCTGCAGTCAGCACAGGAGCGGGTCTCGGCCCATCCTCTGCACCCCCACTCAGGCCCTCCCACCACAGCCCCAGGTCCCCTGTCTGCTGGCAGCCCTGCTCCCACTGCCACCGCTCCCACACGCTGATGGTGCCGGCCTCACTTGCACTGGCTGATCATGTGGAGCAATTGGTGCCGGTGCCAACAGCAGGTGCGAGTGGGGCCGGCACCATCAGCGGGGGCAAGCATTGGATGCTGCCCCGATCGCCCCTCAGGAGCAGGGGAGGTGGAGAAACCCTGAGGGGCAATTGGGGCTGGCAGCCGCCATTTGTACCCAGAGATGGCACCAAGTGATCAGGGCTGGCACTGGGTGCTGGCAGCGAGTGTGAGCAGGGTTGGCGCTGGCAGCAGGTGTGAACATTGGGCGGGACCATGGCATGTAGGAGCAAAGAATTTTCAGTAACCACTAGAGGCTCACCCCAATGACAGTGACCGGCATCCCACCTTGGTCTGGTGCCCCCGCTCACCTGCTCTACCATCCCGCCACGGCTGACACCCACCATGTTCCATGCTCTGCCGCCTGCTGCCAATGCCTGCCATGTTCTGCACGTGCCCCCTGGTGGTCAGTGCATGTCATAGTGTCCGGTTGTTTTACCTTTTGAAACCACAAAAGACCCCAAATAGCCAAAGCAATCTTGAGAAATAAAAACAAACCTGGAGGCAACACAGCCCCTGATTTTAAACTATATTACAAAGCTATAGTAATCAAACAGTATGATGTTAGCATAAAACAGACACCAAGATCAATGAAACAGAATAGAGAGCCCAGAATAAGCCCAGGCATATATGGTCAATTAATTTACTACAAAGGAGCCAAGAATATAGAATGGGGAAAGGACAGTCTCTTCAGTAAATAGTATTGGGAAAACTGGACAACAGCATGCAAAAGAATGAAATTGTACCACTATCTTACACCATACACAAAAATTAACTTCAAATGGATTAGAGACTTGCATATAAGATGAGAGTTCATAAAACTTCTAGAAGAAAACATAGGCAGTAAGCTCCTTGACATTAGTTTTGGCAATAATTGTTTGGATTTTACACCAAAGCAAAGGTAGCAAAAGCAAAATAAACAAGTGGAACTACATCATACTAAAGCTTCTGCACAGCAAAGGAGACCATCAACAAAAGGTAAGGCCAGCTACTGAATGGAAGAAAATACTTATAAATCATATATCTGATAAGAGGTTAATATCCAAAATAGATAAAGAACTCATACAACTCAATAGCAAACAAACAAAAACCAACAGTCCAATCAAAAAATGGGCAGGGGATCTGAATAGATATTTTTCTAAAGACTTATAGCCTGGCTGGAGTGGCTCCATAATTGAGGGTTTGATTCCCAGTCAGAGCAAGTCATATCTCTCTCTCTCTCTCTCTCTCTCTCTCTCTCT
>NW_005364596.1:2585430-2627149 GCF_000412655.1 Myotis brandtii
TTTTTTAAAAAAATATATTTTATTGATTTTTTACAGAGAGGAAGGGAGAGGGATAGAGAGAAACATCGATGAGAGAGAAACATCAATCAGCTGCCTCCTGCACAGCCCCTATACTGGGGATGCCTGAAACCAAGGTACATGCCCTTGACTGGAATCGAACCTGGGACCCTTGAGTCCACAGGCCGATGCTCTATCCACTGAGCCAAACTGGTTAGGGTGATACACCTAATTTTTTAAAAGAAGAGAAATGGCCCACAGGTTTATGAAAAGATAATCATCAGGGATATGTAAATCAAAACGACAGTGAGATATCACCTCGTATCTGTTAGAATGGCTATTATAAAAAAGATAAGGAACAAGTGTTGGTGAGGATGTGAAAAATGAAGCCTTTGTGCACTTTTGGTGGGAAAGTAAATTGGTTCACCCACTATAAAAAAACCAGTATGGAGGTTTCTCAAAATTTAAAAATAGAACTACCATGTGATCCAGTAATTCCACTTCTGTCATCACTTAATGCCATCAATAGGTTCTTGGAACTGCAGCCTCTCATCAATGTTATAACAAAACAATATTCCATGAAATGACCTGCTATGTTTATTCAAAGAAAATGAAAAAAAATGTGAAAAGATGTGTACGCCCATATTCATGCAGCATTGTGAACATGAGGTTACATATATCCCTTTTGAATATACTGTATATTTATTATGTTCATTTTATTTTGTCTGTCTCCATTAGAAGTATTCTCCACATAGGGAGTTCTGTCCTTTTAAAAACTTATTTTGACTGAAATATTTTCAATGCCTATAGCGGTGCCTAGCACATAGGAAACACTGAAAAAAAAAATCTCTTTTAAGTGAATGAATGAGATTGGAGCCTATCAAGGAATAGTGAGAGGAAGCATTTGCACTGGAGCCACCTCTCCAAGAAGATCTTGAAGTTCAGGATTTTAACATTATTTCTAGATGAGGTTGTATTTACAGTCATTGAGACACAGGGAAATGATTAAAAGACTTTTATTGTAGAACTTGTACACTCTGTTCCAGTAGTGGGTGTCACAGCCTGTGGGGCTCCATGAAGCAAAGTATTTTGTTATTCCGGTGATTATTTGTGAATAGCTCGATGATGGTACACTGCATTTTGTGTGCTAAAAGCATTACTTGGTTCAATATAAACATTTAAAATATGTCTCCATTTTTACGTTTATACAGAAACCTCCAGAAAAGTAGCAGGAGTGGCCCAGCCTTTTTGCAGCCCCTGAGAGGCCTGATGGAGACCGACTGCTCACCTTCCACTGCAGCTCCCTGTCTCCTCCTGAACTACCACTGAGCCCTTTCCTCAGCGTGTCACCTGCATCTTTAATAGATTTGCTAGTTTGAGCTGAAATTTGGAGATAATTTTTGCTACAGAGAGTTAAAATGCAGAGCACTGTAACCATTTTATAATTTAGAAATAGGAATTTGAGACAAATTAGATTTCTCTAATAGAAATGATCTGAGCCTCAAGCCCTAAAGCGGAGTATGGAAACCAATTAACTTGAATTTAAATAATCATGTCTTAAATAGCAAATGAACCAAGTTCTATTGTTAAAGGACAACTGTATTAAATCCCTGAAAGGTTGGCGTGCAGTGGTTTCATGTCTTACTAACAAAATAAGTTTCTCTTGGTCACTATGACCTCTGTTTGTTGTCTTACTGGGCATTGTTGTTGAGAAAGAGGAGGGGAAATATTGAGAGATCAAAGATAGAATAATTGTGTGAAATTCCCATTGATGTTTCTATTATTAGTAACTTTTTGTTTTAAAGCAACAAACAAAAATGTTAATCATTTTATTCCTCGGAAAAAATAGTACAAGAAAATGTGAGAAAAGTGTATTATTCTAAAACGTGTATGCAGTATATAATGTGATTTTCTGTTTGTACTTGCTATTTAAAAATAATGTATTTATGATGATTGAGATTACTATTTATATCTACAATGACTACATTTTAGCCAATGTCTATAAATATTAAGGCAACCATCAACAATGTATTAATAAGGTATAAATTGTGCTAAAATTAGGCACTGGGTTAAAGCCTGAAGATGTATTTTGGTTGAGTTTATGTAATAGAGTAGAAGGAACATGAGTTTGGCAGACAGTTTAAAGCCAGATCATGGAAGGCTTTAAATGCTATACTCGACTCTGGCCAGTTGCTCAGTGGTTAGAGCATTGGCCCTCGGACCGAAGGGTTGTGGGTTCGATTCCTGGTCAAGGGCACATATCTCGGTTGCATGTTCAATCCCCAGCCCCTGTAGGGGCACGTGTGGGAGGCACCTTATCGATGTGCCTCTCTCATATCGATGTTTCTCTCTCTCTTCCACTCTGTCTGAAAAGCAATGGAAAAAATATCCTCAGATGAGGGTTGAAAAACAAACAAACAAACAAATGAAATAAATGCTATACTCAAAGGCTTAAACTCTTCTACTCATGCCTTTTCTATGTCTTTGTCCTCATGTGCTACCTTAGTGACCTTAGGAAAAGCAAGTTAACTTTGCGGAGACTGTCTCCTTGTCTGTAATGTGGGGATAAGAATTCTATATTACAGATATGCTGGGAGGAATAATGGAGGTAAAGCTTGTGACTGAGGCTGGCACTCAGTGGGAGCTTAATAAATACTGGCCTTAGTATTGTTTTCTAGAAATGAAACGCTGCTTTCTGCTCTCCCTTCCTAACCAGTTTTGTACATCATTGTCACAACTTGTGCTTACTAATTGATATTTGCTGTGTTCGAGGGAGAACCTTTTTTATTTCCTTGTGATATATTTTGGAAGAAGTCTAATAAAACTATAGAATTCGCCAAAATGGACACTAACATGGGCTGACAGAAAAGGGTAAAAAGAGTTAAAAGCGTTAATACATCAAAGCCTTGACTTTCTGGAGATACTTTTTTCTTCAAAACATAGCTACTGCCTTTGCCACGTGACCCGCGCCTTGTTCCAATTATTTATACAAATCAAGATAGCTTTTTTCCTGTGAAGGACTTGGTGAAATGATGCTGTAGAGAAATCCACTGCATTTCCATATTGCTTGATCAACAGCTATACTATTTTGTAGCAAGAGGAAAAGAATTTTGCAGAATGCTCTTCCACTCCCACAGAGAAAGTATACACTATCATGTTTGTATTGAAACTTTTTCTTTCACCATATCATAATCCCATACGAAAGAGAATTAAAATCCCGTTATTTTAATTTCCATCTAGCCACAAGATAAGTAAAGTTATCGTTGCAATTCTAATTAAGTGGGATGATTGACTAAGGTAGCACATCAAAGAAGAGGAGTGAATATGGTAAGTCAAAGACTTATTAATTAGTCTGCGTGGAAGAAATTCCAGGGATGTCAAGCTGAGCCTGCTGCAAGGAGAAAAAAAGCAGACAAGAAAACGTTCGCTTCTTTGAAGTTAGGAACTGAGATAGTGATGGAGGTAATTGTGTCTGACTGGATCCAGTAATGAAGAGCTGTAAATCAGACCTCAACATCGAAGGAAAGATTCAAGTAATGAATGTGGCTACCCCCCCTCCCCCACTGTGAAGAAACAGAATGCAGAGCGCACTAATTGACCCAGCCTATTTCCCAGTAGTTCTCTGTTATTATTTATTAATTTTTAATTTCTGAATTATTTACGTCCTGGGAAATTATTCTTGACAGCCTGTTAGGCGTGCCCAAGTTAATGGAGGATGAAAGGACTGGTACCAGAATTCGCAAGGATGTAGTCACAGGCTACTGGATTTAATGATTTTGGAAAGAAAAATTGATTTCACACAGCGTCTCACTTTATAGTACTTTAGAGATACACCAGCTATTTGATTAATTGAGGACCAACCAATTCAAAGTATATTTGAAGTGTAAATGAGTCGCATGGCTCAGCTGTTTATTTTTCCCCCTCTCTGAGAGATCTGAATTTTCTGGAAGCTGATGTTTAAAAGCCGATGAAGACACACTTGCAGGCTTTGAGTGCACACCTGTTTGATTTGTATTAAACTCAGAAGGGAGGAAAAGCCTGAAATACCAGAGAAGATATTTCCACTTTTCTCCTTTATAATCTTGTTATGTGATTTCTCTACTCCGGCATGTGGCCCAGCAGTAGTTACAATCTGCAACCCTGAAGGACAGACAATGCTTGAGAAAATTTCCCATTTGTTTATGGCCTGTGAGCACAAGCAGAAAGAAGCAGTGCTTGCTAATGAATAGAAGGTGCGGGGGGTGGGGTGGAGAAAAATACATTTAAAAAGAACACCGATGACTTTAATAAGGGCAGAGGATTAATCTATTGGGAGAATGAGTCAGGCAGAACTATGCCATCGCCATCCGGCCTGAAAGCTCTGTGTCGCTGTGACCGCTCCCTTTCTGACCATCCTCATTAGCCTTGGCGTCTCTACTGCTGCCACCTCAGTTCATGTCGCTTTGGCCTCATCCTCCTACTGGTCTCAAGTCAAGTGTCCCTCTATCCTACACTGGGCTTCTCTGACTGTAATGGGCAAACAGATCCCCTGGGGGCTCTTGCTGCTCTGTGGGTTTAAGTTCAGTGAGTCAGGGAGGGGAGAGGGGCTGAAATTCTTCGTTTCTAACAGGCTCCCAAGGTGAAGTTCATGCTGCCGGGCCTCAGCCAGTCTTTGAGCAGCCAGTTCCTACAAATCTCTGACAAACTCATCTTTAAAACACTGCTTTGACCATGAAGTGCTCCCAGTCAGAAACACTAAGAGATTTCCAGTACCTACAATTAAACACAGATTCCTTAGCCTGGCATTCAAGGCCTTCCTAAAAAGATCACAACCTGCCCTCTGGGCACATGACCCATTTCCCAGCTCCGTACTGCTGCGATTCCTTCTTCCTGAAATGCTTCTGTCTTTGGAAATACTGCTGTTCATGCGATTCCTTCTTCCTGAAATGCTTCTGTCTTTGGAAATCCTGCCGGTGCCTTAAGCCGTATTTTAAATACCACATCCCTAATGTTGGCTCTTCTAACCTTCTCCCACTCCACAAGACACGAGTTCTCCTTCAAATGCTTTCTCTCATGCTTTAGTTTTACTTCTTTCTTGCCATTGATATCTTTCATATTGTATTATGGCCATAATGTACTTTTTTCTCCCTATGTGCCTACAGGATTGCGAGTTACATAAGGGTGGGGACTGTGCCTTATCTTTGTCTCCTCCCCAAGTACAGGTGCAGCACGGAGTGTGTGTCTGACAAATATTTAGTTAAACTGAAATATGTCAGAGCATTTTCTCCATGATCATTCTTAAATAAAATGCATTGTATTTTTCCCCTTCTCTCCTCTTTTTTCTCTTTGTGCATCATATGCCCTTAACCTGCCATAATTTTCATCCTTAATCACTATACCTTACCAAATGCAGAGGGAAAAAATGTGTTTTTAAAGAAATCTCCTAACTTCATATCTGCCGTAAGGATTCAGACAAAAATAAGCCACAGGAAGCAATTTATTTTTCAATCCCCAGATCAAATGTGATACTTTCATTTCTTCCCTTCATGTATTAATTGTTCCTTACTTTGTTAGAGATATCTGCATTGTAATATTTTCACTTTGTATTATGGTAATAGTTTTGATGTATGTTTTCCTTCCTAGATGGTGAAATCCTCGAGGGGAAGTTTACTTTATTTACTTTATCTTCCTTAAGATCTCTCTGCAGAAAGAAGCATGGTATGAATGTATAAATAAAATGCATTGTATTTATCTTTGAAACTCCAGGGTCCAATATAAAAGATTCTCTATAGGGAATTACTGAGCCCTGGCTGCTCCATCCCTCAGAATGGTCTATCAGTGAATGAAATAATGTTGAATTTATTTGTTTGTCATGGACTGTTTTCACTGACCTTTGGAATCACAGTTTCAAACAGCTGGTAGTCACAGTGGAGGAGTGGAGCCTGGAGGCTGTCTGTAAACACCCATAGCCATTCATTATTGGTCAACCCCAATACAAGTCTTATATTGAGAAGGTTATTTAACTGGGTTCCTGGTTATGTGGTTTATATATTATCCAGTCTATTCAGCTCATGAGACCAGATAATTCTAAAATTAACAGGCACATTTTCACTTTATAACAGTTCAAAAAGACTCACCGATGTTAATATTTTTGAATCTTTCCTCCCAGGTTGGTTACGTTTAGCAGAAAAGAATCTACCAGTATCCTGCCTAGAGGGAAATGGTGAGGTTGCTGGCATTCTGGAAGCCACGGCAGAAAAAAGAGAACCTTTTTAGCACTTAGCATTCAATATGCATTTAGGCACCCAGTCTCTCTGTGTTTGGTATGGTAACAATACACACACCTTCAGTTATACCTGATGTCGCACAGCTCAGAGGCCTTCTGCTATACCTTCTCCTGAGAATGAACTATTACATTCAGGTGAGGAAAGGACAGTTGCTCCTCAATGTGCAGTGGGAGTGGGGATATGGAGATCTAAACGAGTGAAACACCTTTTCCCCGACCCCCTTGTAGCCACCTTAATATTTCAGCCCCTCCTTTATACCAGTTGCAGAGGTATATGGTGCTGCCAGTTGTCAATCTGCTTTCCAGATTGTAAAATTTTATTGCTCTTGTATTCTCTTGTGTTCTCTTTCATGTGGGTTTATGCCTTTTAAACAAGATCTCTTTTCTCAAGTTTTAGTGGAATTTTGCAGAGGAGCAAAATTAGATTTGTGGTTCTGTCTGCCATCTTAACTCAAAAAACCATTTAGACTTACTTTTGCTCCTTTAAAATGCAAGGAGACAGAAGTTTCAGGATATTGAGATAAAATGTCGACAGCAGACTGAGATGAACTATGCTCATCGAGTTATATCTGTGGAAAGTTTAGCACAGGGGTCCTCAAACTACAGCCTGCGGGCCACATGCAAATACAAATATTGTATTTGTTCCCGTTTTGTTTTTTTACTTCAAAATAACTTATGTGCTGTGTGCATAGGAATTTGTTCATAGTTTTTTTTTAAACTATAGTCCGGCCCTCCAACGGTCTGAGGGACAGTGAACTGGCCCCCTGTTTAAAAAGTTTGAGGACCCCTGGTTTATCACAATCTCCTGAATTCTCTATTCATGACAATGTGAAACACTATTTAGATTGAACAAGTGTTGATTTAAGTCCTCTCTTTTTTGAGAAGATAATTTCTTTTTTTTCTTTTTTTTAAAATATGTTTTATTGACTTTTTACAGAGAGGAAGGGAGAGAGATAGTTAGAAACATCAATGAGAGAGAAACATCAAATCAGCTGCCTCCTGCACACCTCCTACTGGGGATGTGCCCGCAACCCAGGTACATGCCCTTGACTGGAATCGAACCCTGGACCTTTCAGTCCACAGGCCGACGCTCTATCCACTGAGCCAAACCGGTTTCGGCTTGAGAAGATAATTTCAAAATTTGAACAGTCTCAGTAACCACATTTTGGTTCTGAAAGCCAACACGGAGGGGTTTTTCCACAATCCATGTCCTAGCTTTATGCACAGTGGCTGGTCACTTAGAGAACACAAGGTAGCTTCTTGCTTCTCCTGGGACAGAAATGATAGCTTCCTCTGAGAGCAATTCAATCTATTCTTTCTCATTCGAGGGAAGTTAAACATCCAAGTTACCCCCAATAAACACCTAAACAGCAAGCAAGCTTAATTTCTGAACAAGAATTTTTCCTTGTTTTATTTATTACACAATTACATGTGTTAATTATTGAAATACTAGAGGCCCAATGCACAAATTCATGCATGGCTGGGGTCTGGCCAGCCCAGCTCCAAACGGGGCAGATCAGGGCCAGGCCTGTCAGAAGGAGGGACCCTATCAGGGCTGGGCTGGCTGGGGGGAGGGGCCATGGGCAATTGGCCAGGGAGCCCTGCCCCCAATTGGTGTGGGGGGGCCTATTGGGGGCGGAGCTGGAAGGGGGAGGAGCTGCAGGCCAGCTTGCCCTGCCCCCTATTGGGGTGGGGGGGCAATCAGGGGCGGGGCTGGATGTGGGGAGGGGCTGCAGGCTGATCAGGGTGGTGGGGGCCCATCAGAGGCAGGGCCGGCTGGGGGAAGGGCCACAGGGGGGTTAGCTAGCCAGCCTCACCCCCAGATTGAGCTGGTTTGCTGGCCACAGTGGGCATCATAGTGACTGGCCATTCTGTTTGTTACGGCGTTATGGTCACTGGCTTTTTATATATATAGATGGATAAATTGTCTTTTGGGGAAGTGCACTTGTGACTTTAGTATGAAGCACAATAAATAAATAAATCAGAAGATATTAATCCCATGTGTTCCATAAAATTGAGACAATGAAATTATTAATTATATAATAACTATTATGGATACTTCAGGAATATAAAATGGGAGTTTTACCAAGGGTTTCTCAGACTGACCTTAATTAACATTCATCTTTCTTTCCTGTCTTTCTTCCTTCCTTCACACATGTGTTTGGCCTGGCTGGTGTTGCTCAGTGGTTGAGCATCAACCCATGATCCAGGAGGTCATGATTCAATTCCCCATCAGGGCACAATCCTGGGTTGCAGGCTTGATCCCCAGTAGGGGGTGTGCAGGAGGCAGCTGATCAATGATTCTCTTTCATCATTGATGTTTCTATCTCTCTCTCCCTCTTTCTGAAATCAATAAAAACACATTTAAAAAACAAACAAATGTTTTTTATTCTCACTATGTGCAAGGCTCTGAACTAGTTTCCAGAGCAATAGCTGTGAACAAGGCAGACTCAGTCCCTGCCTTCTAGTAACTGTATCCTGGCAGGAAGGACAAGTGTGAAGCAAATAATTACAACATGATTTACTGTGATATATATGCTATGACATGCACTGACCACCAGGGGTGGTGCAGAATGAAGGGAGGCCCTGGCTGGCAACCAGAAAGCCCTGATTGGCCCTGATCGCAGGCCAGGCCTAGGAACCCTACCTATGCACGAATTTCGTGCACCAGGCCTCTAGTAAGAATATAAAAGAGGAAGGCTTGCCCCAATCTCAGGGTGGCAGGTGAGCTGAGATCTGAAAGGAGTAAAAGATGTTGATTAGGCAAAGAGCAGTCTAGGGGGCTTGGGAAAACATACCAGACCTAAGTAGTAGTGAAAGTAAATGCCCAGAAATGCATTTAAACCCTGGGCCCAGAGACAGGCAGGTGAGAGACAGATTAGCATCCACATCATGCTCGGTCATAACATTCCCTCCTCAAAGAAAGAAAAGAACTTCTCACGGTAGAAACACCAGGCAGTAAATTTATTTGCTCAACAGTTTAAACGGTCATTGTGCTTCAATATGACAATACATTTATTTTTTTTCTTTTCTTGCCTTTTTTTTTTTTAAATTAGGATTTATTTCATGCTGAATTTACTCCTGGCCATAAGTTTTTGTTTCCTCAGTTTCTTCTGGGATATCTTTTGCTTCTATGCAACCTCTTCTTCTGATTTAGGAATAATCTGCTCTTTTTTAGTAAAACTCATCTCAGGGTGGCAGGGAGAACTCATGTGGGTTAGTCTGCTCATGAACTCTCTAAGTTCTGCACCTCATCCCCAGAGCTCTGTTCACCTGGATGTGCTCAATGACCAGAGAATCTTCATCTACACCCTTAAGTTCAACATGACTGCATTTTTAAGCACGTGCAACAAAATTCAGCACTCCTTTTGGGCCACAGACCCTGCAGCCAGCCCCACTGTTTGGCCTGGCCACACCTACGAACCCCACCATTGTAATGACGTGATGATGGAATGGCACACATTGCTTCTTTAAAGTAACATCCTTCAGATACTTGGTGGCTTTTCTAATATGCATACCCTTGGTGGCCTGGGCAGTTTCATGAGTGTTCTTAAAGTAAACACAAAGATTTGAACTTGATTTGCATGATTTTGAGGGGTTTTCTGGATCAAGTGAATAGCAAACTATTTCCAGAGATCACCTCTGGCTGCTTTCCAATGATAACAATTATAAACAAATGTTAATTATTTATAATTATATACTATTAATTAATTGCATGTAATTCATTATATTATCTATATTAATATATGATAATATAGAAATGGTTTAGCTTTTATTATAATACAAAATGGTCTCCTAACCAGTGTACAAGAACAGGATCTATTAAGAGTATTCAACACCATCTATTGTGTTATTTGCTAACATATCTACCTTCCAATGTTTTTGGTTTGTTTTGTTTTAATCACAATTCAGTGTTTAAAAGATAAAGCTTTTTAACATTCAATATTGCTCAATAGCTAAATGCATGAGCTGTCCTAGATCATGAGGCTAGTGATGCTTATTTTAATATTAAATAAAAGGATTCATTTTCATTAAAGCAAGCAGGGAATTAAGCTTACAACTTCAATTACCAATAATTAATTCCCCGCACTGCAAGCCATGCCATTTGCATTTAAACTCCCAATGCCCAACGGATAACAAAAATCTATTTTGATCACTTTTTATTTTCATCATTTAAGGAGTACATCTTATTTCAATTAGGCACATGTATTTCTAGATTATAAGAGAGAACAAATACCCCTTCTAAAGAACTAGGCAATTGGAGTGGGGGAGGCTTTGAAGCATGACAAAGACATTCTGGGGTCTTTTCATTTCTCTTGCTTTAATTGAAGGAGTGCCTAATATTGTGTAGAATTAGCTACCTCGAATACACTAACCTATTATTTGTAAGCAGATGGATAATTCCTCTGAATTTGTTTTTCCTTATGCATTAAGCTATTCTTTGGTGGCTTTTCATTATCTGAGAGAGAGAAAGTAATTGAGCGCATGATTTAAAATGAGGCAAAATTAAGTCCTGCTCCAAGGCCAACCTCAGACAGCAGGCCTGAGGATCAGAAGGACTCTTCAGAGAGAGAGAGGCTTGACCTAGAGAGGGATCCCCGAGGCTGAGCTCATCGGGATGGCCCACATTTTTTTTTTAACAAGTTCTGAACAGAAAGAACCCACCAGGGTATCACCAAAGCAAAGACACAATCATAGCCAAGTTCTTAGACATGAAAAGAGATACTTGGAATTAGGTTTGACTGAAAACAGGCAGACCTGGGTGGCACGCAGAAACTAAGTTCTAAGCAATCTTATTTTTCAACTTTTAAAGACATTTGCTCTCTTCCCTCTTATGTTGATTTTGCCCCAAATAAATGTCATAATTCCTAACAGAACTGACCATGTTATACTAAAATCTCATTTAAGTGGAACTCAATGAGATGAAACTATAAATTACCAGGAATGAGCTTTTACATTTGGCTTTCAGAAAAAACAATGCAATATTAATCATTTAATAAAAACTGATAGCTACAATGGCAAGGTCTAAGGTTAGTACATACCATTTCAATCTTCAAGCTATGACTGTTGAATGTCTAAACATGTCCAGAGTCTTGATTTGCATACCCTACGAGATCCTTCATATTGTAGTAACACATGAAAAAAACACATTTAATTTGGTGCGTTATACTTCCCATTTTAAGAAAACAAATCTGTATCTATCTATCTATCTATCTATCTATCTATCTATCTATCTAAATATATTTTTATTGATTTCAGAGAGAAGGGGGAGGGAGAGAGAGATAGAAACATCAATGATGAGAGAGAATCATTGATTGGCTGCCTCCTACACGTCTCCTACTGGGGACATGTGCCCTTGACCAGAATCAAACTATTTAAATGTATTTTTATTGATTTCAGAGAGAAGGGGGAGGGAGAGATAGAAACATCAATGATGAGAGAGAATCATTGATTGGCTGCCTCCTACACGTTTCCTACTGGGGATTGAGCCCGTAACCCGGCATGTGCCCTTGACTAGAATCAAACCCTGGATCTTTTAGTCCGCAGGCCGACGCTCTGTCCACTGAGCCAAACCAGCTAGCAGTGGTTGGCAAACTTATTAGTCAACAGAGCCAAATATCAACAGTACAACGATTGAAATTTCTTTTGAGAGCCAAATTTTTTAAACTTAAACTATATAAGTAGGTACATTGTTATTAACTTAATTAGGGTACTGCTAAGGCCTAGGAAGAGCCACACTCAAGGGCCAACGAGCCGCATGTGGCTCGCGAGCCGCAGTTTGCTGACCACGGAGCTAGGCATCAACCAATATATTTTTAAATGGTTCTATTAACAAAAGTTGAGGCTAAAAGGATTTTCTGGCTAAGTGAACCTTAATGATTAAAAATGGTAATAGCTATTCAACCTAGTAATCAAGCATTCTGATTAATCATTCAACTTTTTCCATAATTAAGTAAAATATATACATTAACAGAGGCTCAGCTGTCATATAAAATTCAACTAAAAATTTCCAAATGCAAGGAGAAAAGGGAAGGATTCGCTAGATATTAGTATGCAAAACAAATAAATAAAAACAGATTTCTTGCTCCTGCAGGCCAAGAGACACATCTAATAAAACCATTTAAAACAGAGATTCACCAGTGGCCCTGCTATTTATATGCTTGATGCATTGTTGTTAGCCCAGTCAAATATTTCCACCCTAGGAAATTAAATCTAAAATATAATATGTGATTTATTTCCACATGACAGACTTAGAGAAAGCATTAAAAAAGTTTTGTGGGTTGTTTTTCTTTTGTGTTTTTTTTTTGCAGAGTTTTTGTTAATGAGCCACTCTGATAAAGAAAAGACAGAGAAGCTCTGGCCAGTGTTGATCAGTTGGTTGGGCGTTGCCCTGTGCATTGAAAGTTTGCCAGTTCCATTCCTAGTCACAGCGCATGCCCAGGCTGTGCTCCATCCCTGCTAGGGAGTATGCAGGAGGCAGCCAATGGATGTTTTGCTTTCACATTGATGTTTTTCTCTCTCTCCCCTGCACTCTTCCCCTCTCTCTAAAAATCAATTTGTAAATCTCCCATTGTACAGGAGAACATATTTGACAATGATACATCTGATAAAGGGTTAATATCCAAAATATATAAGGAACTCATACAACTTAACAAAAGGAAGACAAACAATTCAATTAAAAAATGGGCAAAGGACTTAGACACTTCTCCAAAGAGGACATGCAGAAGGCCAAGAGACATATGAAAACATGCTCAAAGTCACTAATCATCTCGAGAGATGCAAATCAAAATGACAATGAGGTATCATCTCACACCTGTCAGAATGGCTACCATCAACAAATCAACAAATGACAAGTGCTGGTGAGGATGTGGAGAAAAGGGAACCCTAGTACACTGCTGGTGGGAATGCAGACTGCTGCAACCATTATGGAAAACAGTATGGAGTTTCCTCAAAAAAATTAAATATGGAACTGATATTTGACCCAGTATCCCACTTCTAGGAATATATCCTAAGAAAACTGAAGCACCAATCAGAAAGACTGTATGCACCCCTGTGTTCATTTACAATAGCTAAGATCTGGAAACAGCCCAAGTGCCCATAGTACATGAGTGGATAAAAAAGCTGAAGTACATCTATACCATGGAATATGATGCAGCAGTAAGATAGAAGAATCTCTTATCCTTTGAGACAGCATAGAGGGACCTGGAGAGTATCATGTTAAGCGAAATAAGTCAGTCAGAGAAAGACAAGTGTCACATGATCATACTTATATGTGGAATCTAAGTAACAAAATAAACTGATGAACAGAGTGGATCCAGAGACATGAAAACATGGAACAGAGTGTGGAATTTCAGAGGGAAGGCGGGGGAGAGTGAGTGGGTGGGAGGTAATCAACCAAAGGCCTTGTATGCATATATGCGTGGCCCATGGACACAGACAATAGGGTGCTGAAGGCCTGGGGCTGGGGGGCGGGGGACAGGAGAGGGAGCTATAGGGGGTCAATGGAGGGAAAAAAGGTACATAAGCAATATTTTCAACAATAATTGAATTATTAAAAAAAAAAGAAAAGGAATAGATAGAGGGAAAGATTTGTTTTGCTTAGGAATGAGGAACCACTATGTGACATCCTTTGTTGGTGTCTGGCTTCAGGATATTTTTAAGGTCATGCTTTCAACAATAAAGGTAAGTCACTCAGACACTTTGTTACCTTCCTGCTCAACACTATCTGTTAGGCACAACCTCTCTCTCACTTCATGTAGGGCTTCGGCTCCTTCCCAATGTTCCACTGATATTTTTAGCACAGACAAGCAAATTCAACCCAGGAGCTTTATTTTGGTTCCCTACACATGTAAGTTTCTAAGCACAATGGATTTTATTAGTCCAAAATATCCCTACTGGACCACACAGCTCTGAGACCCACCCCTTATTCATAGATAGCCTCAGGGAACAAAGAAGAGAGAAGCCTTAAATTTGTTTGGAAACATCAGCCAACCCTGGAGGTCTGGGACGAGGAGCAGCTGAACGTCTAACAGATTTGCGGTGACACAGCTTTTCTCCCCTGGAAGAGGAGCACGGGACACTTGTTCCACTTTCCAAGATTCTGTCAGTGACAAACTTCCGAAGGCAGCAGCACAGCACCGGCTAACAGCATCTGGGCAACTCTCTACAAGAACTCAACACAGACTAGATCAGAAAGGGCAGCAAGATCTTTGTTGTTTCCCAGGCTGTCTCAAAGTTAGCCGTCAGCCCCAGCTTGGAGATGTGCTGTTTTTCACAAGTCAGATAGACAGTGTTCATGCCATTGTCTGTCGCTCAAACATTTTGAGTTTATTTTTCACTAGAGATGATGATCTCATGCTCCTCTGCTCTATGTTCCCTGTTACTAAATTACTGTTTTTGAGGTGAATACCAAGAGAGGGGTGCCGACTTTGGCACTGCAACACCAGCTCTTATTGCTCAGAAGTCCAGAGAGTCCTAGTGGCTGAAAACTTATCAAGGTCATAAAATTAGCTAATAACCCAACGCAGTCTTTTAAAATTTATTGATTGATTGATTTTAGGGGGGGGGGTGGAGAGGAAAGAGAGAGAGAGAGAGACAGAGAGAGACAGAGAGAGAGAGGAGAGAGAAACATCAATTTGTTCCACTTGTTTATGCATTCATTGGTTGATTCTTGTATGTGTCCTGACCGGGGATGGGGCCTGCAACCTTGGTATTGTGGACAAAAGGGGCCACATGCTAACCTGACAAGCTCGGGGAAGGCCTGCATGGTGGTTTTGCAAAATCAGAGACCTAGAGTAACCACAAAGGATGGTCTGAAATTAAACTTTAACTAACAACAAGTTATAGTAAGTAGTCATGTCCTAGGCCAATATTTTCCCTGACAAAGATCAACTTAGATCTTTACTGAGCCCATTTGTATTTTTGCCTCTAAGATAACATATCTGTGAAATGTCTGGGTAACTTGTAAATTCTCTCTCTCTCTTTTTTTTTTTCCAGACCTGACCCTTCAGGGCACAACAAATGGCACCAGGACATTCCCTCATTGTTATTGTTACCAAGTTAATCCTCAACTGTTAACTATGTTAAATTATCCTGTATCCATCTATGTAAAAGAGGCATATGTCCATCATTTCACTTTTTATCCTATCCCAGAGGTTCTCCCCGCCCCCCCCCACCCCGCTTTGCTTTATCCCACCTCCTTAATTTATCACCAATGAATTTCATGTAACCCACTTACGTATTTTCCTTTTGATGGTAATTTATAAAAACAAGGTATGAACTCCCCATTCTCCGGAGCATTACCCCAATTCGTTGAGGTTCTGCTTCCCGTAATGTCTACAGTTTGGCTCAAATAAACTCACAAAGTTTTTTTTACAGGTTTCAATGTTTTTTTACGTTAACAGTATATTAGGACAAAGCTCTAACCAACTGATCTATCTAGCCAGTGCCCCAACCCAATGCAGTCTTGAACTCAAATCTCTTGTCTGCTGATTCCAGAATTCTTCTGAATATATAAATCATTCTAGTGTTTAAGATAGATTCTCTTTTTCTCACTGTGATAAGTGGAGCAATGTCTTCCTCCCCCCACCAAAGTGTTTACATCCTAAACCCTGGAACCAGTGAATATGTTTTGTTCCATGGCAAAGAGGAATTATAGTGCAGGTGGGATTAAGGTTGCTAATCAGCTGACCTTAAAATAGGGAGGTTTCCTGGATTATCTGGGTGGATTCCAATGTCAGTATTCACAGAGGTCTTGTAATGTGGAGGGAGGTAGAAGAGTCAGTGTCAGAGTGATGTCATGTGAAAAAGACAGGACTGGATATTTATGGAGGAAAGACTGTTCCACGACCTGACCCTGCAAGCTGGAGCTGGGCCAGAATGGAGACTGCTTACCACAAATCCCCCTACAGACTGGTCATAATCAGTCTTCATTCTGACATAAGTCAGCACCCCTCCCCAGCCTCCCACCATGTGCTGGTTCCTGGAACAGGTCATTGTCCTGACCTGGTCAAGCATGTAAAGTAATTTTTCATACCTGGTAGCATTCACATACTGGTACCCATGATGATCCCCTTACCCTAAAATTCATTGGCACCCCAATCAGCATGGGGGTCCCATTTGGTCAAGCAGCTGCCCAAGATGGACCTGCCTCATATGTAAGTTTCCCTTAATGAACTCTTCGTTACCAGGCTGGAGTGGCCAGCCTCTTTTTTCCATCTTTCTCTGCCCTCTGCTTGCTAAGATACATCTTCAGTTCTGGGGCCTTTCCCTGGGCCTGCGTGCACTAACATTACTGGCTTTGACAATGGAAGGGGGCCACCAGCTGTTAGACACGAAAAAGGCAAGAAAGCAGTGTTGGCCAACAACTTGATTTTAGCTCAGTGACATTCCTTTTGGACTTTTTAAAAAATATATATATTTTATTGATTTTTTACAGAGAGGAAGGGAGAGGGATACAGAGTTAGAAACATCGATGAGAGAGAAACATCAATTCAGCTGCCTCTTGCATGCCCTCTACTGGGGATGTGCCCGCAACCCAGGTACATGCCCTTGACCGGAATCGAACCTGGGACCCTTCAGTCCGCAGGCCGACACTCTAGCCACTGAGCCAAACCAGTTAGGGCTCCTTTTGGACTTTTGACCTCCAGTACCGTGAGATAATATATTTGTGTTAAGTCATTAAATTTGTGGGGATTTGTTACAGCAACAATAGAAAACCAGTATACTCTCTGAAGCGTCTAAAACACACGATAACAAAACTCAATAATACATCCTACGAGTTTTAAAAAGTACCTATTATTCCTTTGAGATTTGATCTTAGCTAATCATAGCAATTAAGAGTAACAGCCAATATGCAAGCATAATACCTATTGTGTGTCAAGAGCCGTTCTTGATCATGTTAGAGGCGTTAACTCATTTAAACCTTTTCAGAACATGATGAGGCAGATTCTAGTACCAGTCACACTTTGTAGAGAAGAGAATGAGGCCCGGAGAAGTTGTGTAACTTGTCCAAGGTCACCAAGCCAGAAAGCTGCAGTATGGGGCTTGAACCCAGAGAGTCTGTCCGCTACTATGCTCTTCTGCTTCTCTCAGTGGTAGTGGCCCCAGAGCATGCTCACCCAGAGTCTTATCCAAGAGCGAAACAAAATTGCCATGGAGACTTGAAAGAAAATGATGTCTAAATGAAAGATGTCACAGGAACACAAGAAGCTTAAGGTTCGTTTGAAAACAAATAGAAAAACGAATCCATGGTAGGCATGGAGATCCATTTTTTCTAGTTCATAGATTTTTTTTTCTTTGAAATATTTTTAGCTTTCTCCTGCAGGCTTCCCTTACGGCTATTCAACCTTTCTCTCTCCTTAGCCCTGATACACAATAACTGTACCTTAACTTAAGTCCTGAAATTTCCTAGTCTTGCAGATATGGATTATTCAAGAACCAATCAACACATCTGTGGTTTCCCAGCTCAGATGCTCTGTTCCTTCTTGCTTCTTGTCCTCTTCAGATACCTTACCCCACCTACTCGTCTGCACGCAGTGAAGGGAGGAGGTGAAAAGAAAATCTGCAGACATACTGACTTGTTAAAAAGCTCTGACAAAAGAGGAGGTTTGCCCATAATTGCCTACCATGGATCCTTTTTTCTATTTGTGTTCAAATGAAACTTAAGCTTCTTGTGTTCCTGTGACGTTTTTAATTTAGACATCATTTTCTTTCAAGTCTTCATTTCTAATGGAAGCTTTTGAGATTTGCTAATTCGATTCACTCCCGCTCTGCTATACTCTCCATTATCACGGATGGTCAGGCATTGGCTTTAATCATAGTTTGTTTGTTTCACCCTCCCCCCCTTTTTCCTGTCTCTAGACACAGAAAACCAAAACAAGTAGTCAACATCGGGTTTTTTCTCCTTCAAGTCTTCTTTCCCAGTTTAAGTATGCTTCACTCTATGTGGTAACCCGGGAATGGAAATAGATTAGTGGTGGCCAACCGGTTGGCGGGGACTGTCCGAAGTATTCTTGGAAAGGATTTGTAGAAAAGTCTGGGTTCTACGGAAGAGTTTGGTGACCTATTAGCAGATGGAGATGTTCACTGGTAGATGCAGCTGTGCATTTTGGAGGTGAGCTGGGTATTGCAGCCGCCATACACTCACCGTGCCTGCTGTAGTGAGTCAAGAACTGCTTCATGATAAATGTCTACTGAGCTCCTGTGGGGAGGAGCTTGGGCCTCGGCAGCACCATCTGTTTCAACATCACCATTTTCTCAGTCCTCAGAGTTTTCAAGAACAAATAATTAAAACTACATAAAAGCACATAGAAGACACTTCGAGTGCACCTCAGCCCAGAGATGAAACCGAAGCAATTTCATATGATCCCCACTTGAAAAAGTAGGAGTTACCAAAATAGAAATGTTGAGCAATATGTGTGAAGTCCCTGAGGGATTAGATCCCTCGCAAACATCTGCCTCTCAAAACTGTGTGAAGATGGAGCACCGAGTCTATCCTTTTCTCTTTCTTTCTAGGCCAGTCCCTGCGGGGTCAGTCTCGTCAATTACTCTTCTCTACATTGCCTGTCACTTATGTGCTGTCTTGCTCTGGGGTTGTGATAGTTAAAAGAACATATAAATCAAACTGTGGAGTTTTGTCTAGTTTCCTGGCTTCTTGCCTCAATTTTCTGCTTTTCTTTCATTTTTAATCCTCACCTGAGGAATAAGGATATTTTTTTCCATTGATTTTAGAGAGAGTAGAAGGGAGAGGGGAAGAAGAAAGAGAAAAATTGATGTGAGACACATCGACTGGTTGCCTTCCGCCCATGTCCTGATTGGGGCGGGGATCAGACCTACAACCCAGGTATGTGCCCTTGACCGGAATCGAACCTGCGACCCCTTGGTGCTCAGGCCAAGGCTGGAATTACTCTGCTTAATTTTTGCTTTGGAGACTAGTTATAAAATGGGTGAATTGTCTTTAAATCAGAGGTCACTGCACAAAGTTTGAAAAGCCTGGTAATTAACAAGGACTCATGAAATCAGACCTCTGGTTAAACCGAATGAAATATCAGTTGAAAGACTATTTGGATGTACTGTTGAGGTTTTGTCTAGGTTCGAGCTTTAAAAAAATACATAGTTTAAAACACACACACTCACACACACACACAGAGTGCCAGCTTCAAATTGGTCTGTGAGGTGCACTTTCCAAAACACTGGTTGGGGTCACACAGTTCCGGGGTGGGGGCCATTCAGGTGATATTTAATTTGATTCACTCCAACTTTCAGGACTTAAGTTAAGGTAAATTTACTGTGTCTGCCATTTTTTAACAATATATTTTGATAGATTTCAGAGAGGAAGTGAGAGGGAGGGAGAGTAGAAACATCAATGATGAGAGAGAATCATTGATTGGCTGCCTTCTGCTCTCCCCGTACTGGGAATGGAGCCTATAACCCCGGGCATATGCCCTAGCCAGGAATCTAACCGTGACCTCCTTGTTCATAGGTCAACGCTCAACCACTGAGGCATACCAGCCGGGCTGGGTCTGCCATTTTTGACAGCCAGGTGAGTGGAAAAGAAAAGTACTTTCAGAACTCAGAGATTCAGAAAATTTCATTAAAAAACAAAAAACAAAACAAACAGAATCCATGTTCCTTGAAGAGGCACCAAAACAAAGACAATTAAACATCATATTTGCTTTTGGTTACATAATACCTTTTAGTTGGAATAGTTCTTTAAGTGTTACTACATAGTGTTTATATTTATTATACAACTTAAAGAAAAAAGTGATAATCTCTCATGTTCCTGCTAAGGCTATAGAGACTTGTGGCAAAATTGCTGTGTGTCCACCAAAATCCATTTGTTCCCTCTTGGGCAGACGACTAGCCTACGTTTCCCAGCCTCTTCTCTACTTAGTTGTGACCACGTGACTGGGTTCTGACCAGTGCAATGTGGGTGGATGTGAGCCACATGACTTCCAGGCCCAGGCCCCCTTCCCCGCCAACTCCTGCAATATTCTCCATACTCTCTCTGACGTCCTTCCTCCGATGATATGATCCGAAAGGACTTTGAGACCCCAGTTATTCTGAAGTCACAAGATGGAATGACCACAATGGACATTGTGTCAGAGAGAAATTTTTGTTGTGTGAAGCCACTGAGATCTTGGGGTCTGCTATAATAGCTGGCATTACTTACTCCAATACAGAAATGGCCTTTGCAACCAAGATAAAAGACAGTGTCATTAATAGCCAGCCTGAATATATAAAACTGCATTACTCTCACCAGTCAACTTGGATTTGAATTGAAATCTCAGAATCTATACCTTCCATTGCCGTAGCACACAACGACAAAAGAACTAGTTGAAGATTCAGCCAGTTGATTATTGTGCTATTTGTTATACTCAATGACTGGTTTGTCTAATATGTAAATGAAGCTGACAGGTATTTAAATTCAAGAGACTAATTGTTTTGGTGATAGAAAAATGTTAAAGTCTCACTTGTCATTTATGTTAAGAATTTGAAATTTTTATTTTATTTTTTTATCTGTTTCAACCACAGTTAAATGAACGTCTTTTCTTTTTAAACCTTCAGTTTACCTTAAGGCATTTGAATATTCAACTTAAAAGAACAACTTTTAATTTATTTTAAGAGTTTCTCAATGATACTTTCACCACTTTAGTTTGTGCACTTAATCTTTTGTTTTCTAGAGAAGTGTCCAAGTGAATATATTTTTTGGGGAAATGATAGGCAGAATGATATAAAACAGTGAATTTTTTTACTATAACATTATAAGACTAACCCATGAGAAACAAAGGAGTAACAGAACAACAAAAACTTTATAAACAATGTGCTTTCAAGTAATCTTAAGATATAAGAGGAGAAAAAAATGGACTCTTAAAAATTAATCTCAGTGGTAGAACTTGGATGCCTTTGGGAACACAAATTGGAAGCTACTTATTAAACAAGGGTAATTTGTTCTGGGTCCACACCACAAAATGGCTTCAAAGGTTTTTAAAGTAGGTCGTTTGGATACTCTGAAATGTTTAGCGGGTGGTAACTTTCCTTAGCGTGTTCATATGAGAGGTAGGGTGCATCCCAATAGTATCCTGCGGATTTCTGACCATATCAAAGCAAACTGAACTACATCATCAAGGAACTCTAATGAGCCAGTTTGTTTAATCGAAATGCTTTAAATTACCATGTAGTACAGCATGAAAAAATCATTATTTCCATTAGCTGAACTATTTCTCTTAATCCCAAACTAAAAGTTCTAATATTGAAGCATGATATAATAAATGCATTGCAAAACATGTTAAACAGCAGGTTGCAAAGAGGAATTTAAATGAAAGAATTCATTTAAAAATACCAAGATTTTGCCTTAAACGTTACTCTTAGGCATCTATATCCTATTGCCAGCTTTGCCAAACTACTAATTGTGGCATCACCATTTAGTTATCCTTTTTGTCTTTGTAGACAGTACAGCTCTCATATCAACACACAGGCAAAGTGGGTTGCTTTATACACCATCCACTTAAGGTATTTTCTTCATTTTTATTACTGAAGATGAGCTTATTTTGACTGGAGAAGAACCCATCCGTAGTTAAGTGGGGGAAAATTCATATAGCATTTGTTATGATTAACTTTCCATTGGAAGAACTGGCTGTCTAGTAGTGGAAAACAAAATAAAATTTCCCATTTGTTTGAAACATGATCTATTTCAACATGAGCACCAAAAAGTAGCCAAGAATTGTGCCCCTCACTCAACTGCTCTGTATCAGGAGCTAGATCAAGAGGGTCCCTTGGGAATGGATGGAGTGTGAAAGATGTGTAACAGCAGGGGGAGGAGTCTCCTCTGTAGGCTACCTAGCATCACCTAAGGCAGCGGTTCTCAACCTGTGGGTCGCGACCCCTTTGGGGGTCGAACGACCCTTTCACAGGAGTCGCCTAAGACCATTGGAAAACACATATATAATTACATATTGTTTTTGTGATTAATCACTATGCTTTAATTATGTTCAATTTGTAACAATGAAAATACATCCTGCATATCAGATATTTACATTATGATTCATAACAGTAGCAAAATTACAGTTATGAAGTAGCAATGAAAATAATTTTATGGTTGGGGGTCACCACAACATGAGGAACTGTATTAAAGGGTTGTGGCATTAGGAAGGTTGAGAACCACTGACCTAAGGGTATATTTTGCTTTAATATATTAGTTATAACTTAAGAGAAAAAAGAACAAATCTCAACTCTGAGTTGTGACTTCAGATGGATTTTAAAAATGAGATGCAGGATATTAGCAATAGAAAAGACGTTCTTTACTTTTTGAGTAATAGTGAAGGTTTGAATTACTTGCTATTGATTTGTGCAAAGGAATCATTATAATGGGAAAAATGTCTTTTTCGTGGCTTAAATACTTAGAGGTAATTTGAAGAATTAAAAAAATGTTTTCTCTAATTTTGTGGGATGTTAATTTGGGTCTGTTGTGTTTTATGATTAAATGTTTTAGATGCTATTTTGCTACTAATCATCCCAATAATCAAATTAAAAAAATGTTTCCAGTTTCATACTAGTTGCTATGGACAAAGAGAACTGGACCCAGGAATCTTTGTTTCATTAATTTTCTTATGCTTCTGACTTTCTAATTTTCTTATACATGTATAATTTTAAGGATTCTCTTTTAGGGACCCTGGAGGAACTCCTCCCACAGAAAAAGTATTAGTATATTAATAAACTATGTCAGTTATTTTTTTCTGCCATGTTGTAAACTAGAAAGTTGAATTTTCCAGCTTCTAAAAAAAGTTGGCTGTTTTGATCATTACTCCCTTGAGTCCTGTACTCAGCTGAAGTTTTATTTTCCCATCCCTGGTGCAGCCTGAAGCTCTTTGTCTGTGATTCAATCTCTATGGCTTTAATCATTTTGGCTTGTACCAATGACTTCTCAGTAATAGAAGAAGTGGAGAGCCAGACTTGACATGGGACAAGTCCTTTCAGCTGGAGTATGACATTATATAATGACATTATATAATTATAACGACATTATATAATGTCATACACACGAAAAGGGCCCACAGTCAGATTAAATTAATGAGCTGCATGTTTTAGTCATTAAGGTAACAGCAGCATGTGGATTCTTTGCCTCTGTTTTAATCATTTTTATGTTTTTACCAGCTAGATCATGAAATGATTTTTGAGAAGTCTTCCCATTTCATTGCAGAGAATAGCATCTATGTGGGGCAGAAATAAAAGCTTCAAAGTCCTAAGAAACACTAAATGGCTTTATACATGAGGGTTCAGCGAAATGTACAGCTACCTCTTTGTCCTTCAGTGACGGGATGTGGAGGGACAGGGCTGTGGCCACCATTAGCAAATGGAACCAGCATGGGTTCTAAATTGCAAAGAGTTGAAGTGGAAGAGGTGAATTGTAAGTCTCGGCAGCTGGGGCTGAAATGGATTATTTTCTGGACCATGGTGAGTTGGAAGAGATACTGCTGACTAGGCCAGTGGGGCCTCTGAAGGCTTTGCCTCAACTAGAAATTGCTTTATGCAAACTTTCAATTCACTGGCTGGTACCTGCTCGGCAAATGTTGGCAAGAGGACTTGCTATTCTCAGGAAGTTCTTGGTGAGCAGATCAGAACACACGGCTCCTAGACCTGATAGACTAGATAAAGCATGTTTCAGAAAAGGATGTATGTGTGTGTGTGTGTGTATATTACTTATTTATTTTTTCCTCAGCTACTTATGCTATGGCTACATGAAACCTTAGAACATAGGTTCAAAATGAGAAAAAAAGTCCAATACACTAGTTATTTTGTATATGGGTGCCAAACACATGGTTAAAGTGATTTTTCACTGAATTTGACGAACTAAAACAATCATTCTGTGAACTCAGTGAAACTATTGCACTGTCCTCTGTGTTCCGCAGCGGTTGTTCATAGCTTGAACATAGCTTGCTCTCGATGTGCTTGCTCTCAATGTGTTATAGTGAATTACATCATTCAGCTGTAAGCTGGGCCAGTCTCATAGTTGTCTTTTGTCTTCAGGTTCGCAGAGGTGATGCTTCATCAGCAATGGTAGGACAGCGCTGATGGTGTAGGGATACACGGAGTTCCTGCTCTCCTTTCTGGAAGTCGGGGGAAACTAAGGAGTGCGGGGGGGAGAGTTTAAAAATATAAAATTATAGATTAGAAGGGATCTCAAAGGTCATGTAGTTCAACACTCTTATTTTACAGATGAGGAAAGTGAAGTCCAGAGAGGTCACTGATGTGATCAAGGTCACTTAGTTGCTGGCAGAACCAGGATAGTGATGATACTAGAACTAGAATTTTCCAGAAACTGCTATAGGCTGGGAATGTATTAGACTTGGGCTGCCCAATATGTTGGCATATTAGAGTTCTCCAGAGAAATAATATATTTGAGGATTTATTATGAGGGAATTGGCTTACATGTTTATGGAGACTGAGAAGTCCCAAGATCTGCCATCTATAAACTGGACACGCAGGGAAGTTGGTGGTGTAGCTCACTCCGAGTCAACAGGCCTGAGAACCAGGGAAGCTGAGAGGGTAAATCCCAGTCTAAGGACCGAGAAGGTGAGATGACATGTCCCTTCAAGAGGTGAGGCAGGAAAAAGGTGTGGATTTCTCCTCCTGCCTTTTGTTTGATTCCAGCCCTCAACAGGTTGGATGATATCCATCCGCACTCGGGAGGGCCACCCACTTTATTGAGGACAGCAGTTCAAATGCTCACCTTTTCCAGAGGCATCCTCACAGACACACCCAGGAATAGTGTTCAATCTGGACACCCAGTGGCAGTCAAGTTGACACATAAATTACCTATCACAGTGAGCTACTTCCTAGCCTTGCAGGGAGAGTGAGCACTTGAACTGTGACCAGATAGATTGTGGTATTGACTTTCAAATTCTACTTAACTTTAAAAACTGAAGCAGTGTTGCCCGACTGGCATGGCTCAGTGGTTGAGCATTGACCTATGAACCAGGAGGTCACGGTTCGATTCCAGGTCATGTGACCAGATAGATTGTGGTACTGACTCTCAAATTTTACTTTAAAAACTGAAGCAGTGTCATCCGACTGGCATGGCTCAGTTGTTGAGCATTGACCTATGAACCAGGAGGTCACGGTTCGATTCCAGGTCAGGGTACATGCCCCGGAGGGGGGCTTGATCCCCACCGTGGGGTGTGCAGGAGGCAGCCAATCAATGATTCTCTCTCATCATTGATGTTTCTATCTCTCCCTCTCCCTTTCTCTCTGAAATCAATAAAAATATATTAAAAAAAACGGAAGGAGGGTAAAATAATTTTTCATTAAAGACAAGTTTATTGCTTTGTAGACCCACATTTCACATTAACCATTAACAATTTAGTGTCTGAACTGAGATGCGTGGTTGGTATAAAATACACACTGAATTTCTATGATTTCGTATGAAAAAAAGAGGGTAAAATACCTTACTAAAAATTTTTATAATGATTACATGTTGCAATGATAATATTTGATGTATATTGGATTAAATGAAATTTAATATTAAAATGACACTCACTTGTTTCTTCTTACTGTTTTTGCACGGCTGCTAGACAGTTTAAAGTGACACATGGCTTGCATTATAATTCCACTGGGTAGTGCTGTGCTAGACACGTGACATACGTTGTTTCATTTAATCCTTACAACAGCTATCAGCACGTTTCTCTCTCCAGTGTACAGATCAGGAAACTGAAAATGAGAGGAGTCAAAGTATTTGCAAAAAGTCAAACCACAAAGGAATGACAGACTCAAGATGATACCAGGTTTGGCTGTCTTGGTAGCCAATGCTTTCTCTTAGGATTCTTGCCTTCCAGATACTGCCTCGGCATCCAATTGCACTTCTGATATACAGAACTGAGCTGTACATTCTAATATAGTGATTCATCATCCTTTCGGTTATCTCCACTGGCTACTTCACAGGAAAAAATGGGAGAGTTCTCTTGACTCACCACTGAAGGATTTAAAGTGGCCAACTTTAAGGTTCTTAGGTTCTGTTCTACATGTGTCTCCTAAAAATTCTGAAAAACAAACACACAATTAGTTTATTTCAGGGAATTTTATCGTATTTTTGTTTGTTTCAATTTTCAATGCTTTAAAAAATGTTTATAATAATTGTGCTTCTGATTAAAATCATATACAAAATTGATGTACCCTTTTACACGGATTTATCCATTTTTACATGAAAAGTGGGTCATATGTTTGGAAAAGAACTAATACTATTTTGGAGCTTCAATAATTTCAAAAATTGAAATATTTAAACAAGTGTTATATTATGTTTTATTTTTTAAGTGTTATATTTTAATATTGGTTTTGTCCTTGTTTCCAGTATAAGTCTGCTTTTTGCCCAGGCAAGAAAAACAAAAAGATAATCTGGCTGCTCTGTGTAGAGTGTATTTTCTGCAGGAACAACGATGGTTCTTTCTTACTGCTATTTGAAAGACTTGGAAATTCTATCACAATTTTATTC
This sequence comes from Myotis brandtii, assembly GCF_000412655.1. NCBI lineage: Eukaryota > Metazoa > Chordata > Mammalia > Chiroptera > Vespertilionidae > Myotis > Myotis brandtii. Next base: position 2,612,178 of record NW_005364596.1, read on the forward strand.
AGAGTTCTAACATTGACCCAGTGCAGAAGCCTGAGATGTGACAAAAATGTTTGTATAACATAAATCCATAAATACAACCTTTCATTAAAGAGTTGTCAGATTTTCCCAATGACTGTAAATTCACCTAGAATCTATATTGATAGCAATACTCACAAATACTTTCCTCTTAGCTAGAAAGCTTGGTATAATTTTACTGCAATTGAGTTTACTGTCAATAGAGGGCGCCAAAGGATGAAAAAGTAATTATGGATGGCGTTGGTTTATTTCCCCAGCTAAAAACACGATGAGAAAATTAATTAATTGAAACCTTTGAAAAATCATCCTTTCACCTTGTAAAGGGGAGGGGGTTGGTATTGCTATCCATATATGTAATGTCATGTCTGCTTATCCAAGCATATGAATGCTCTAGACTAGCTGAAATAGCACACCCCGGAGCTGGGGTGGGTTGGTGCATGGGTGGTCTCTGAAGGACAGAGAAAACTCCTACTTTTGGCTCTTTTACCAGAAAACAAGGTCCAGCAGCTTCACATGAAATAGTCCGTTAATTGTGAGCAAATTAAGCTCTTTCACTGGGAAGTAAATTGACTCAGCAAATATCCCAGTTCCAGCCTCATGGCAGGCACTTTGTTAGTTTCTGGGGAAACCAGGTACTAAAACAGCCCTGGCTGCATGTGGTCTACAGTCTACTGGGCAACAGAGACATTAACCAACAATCACACAGACGTACAGTAAAAAATTATTTTGACAGAGTGGTGTTTGAGCTGGGATGTGAAGACTGAATAGGAGTTAACCAGATGAAGTAGGGAGGTTGAGGAAGAAGATCCCAGGCAGAGAGAACAGCAGGGTCCCCCTCTCTGAGCCAGGAGGGAACATGGGCACTTCAGGAATTGAAAGCCAGAGTGTTTAAAGCCTGAGAAACGAGAGTGGCTGAGGCCAGACAGGGAGGCAAAGGAGTATTGTGTAAGAACTTATGGCAACATCGTGTGAGGATTTTGTTGTATATCCAATGCAAAGCCTTTGATAAGTGGATGATAGGATTATGTGACCACTCTGGCTGTTTTGTGGAGAAAAGATTAAAAGAGGGCAGGATCATAAGGAGCCTGCTGTACTGTGGCAGTTCAGATGGGAGGTTTCAGTGACTTGGACCAAGGTAGTGATGATGAAGATAGAGAGACATGATCAAGGAAGGATACCAAATTGGTTGGACATAGTTGTGGATAATCAAACTCTGTAGTGAGGGATAGGATATTGTTAAGGATAGCTTCTAGGTTTCTGGCTTGAAAAATCCTTACAGATTAGTTTTTTCACACGTAGAATACACAGCTGGCAGTGTTTAGGAAGCGTTATCATTACTGATGTGAGGTGGAAATCAGAAATTTCAACATTAGACAGTCACTTGTTGGGCAACCTTAGTCCAGGCTGTTGGTCTTTCCATCAGGTTTTCAAACCTCTCTGTCATGAAATGAACATTTCAAGAAGAGCTTGGAATGATCCACAAAATTTCGAATGTGATATCTAAATACATAGCCAATACCAATCAACACTTATGTATGGCATAGGAAAACATCTGGAAAAATATAATTAAACTATTACTGTTGTTGTTTTTGGAGGGGGCGGGGAGATGACAGGAAGCATCATTTTCAAGTCTAGATGCTACTGTGTTGTCTGAAAAAAATTAAAATAAACCTTAATTGGCCTTCTAATGAGCAAAACCCATAAAATCACCATCATTACCAATAAAAAGCTCTTCAGCTAGGAAAGTTAAAGCCCTTTGTGGAGTCCCGATAATCTCTCCTCTCCATTAAACCTTTCCCCTGGAATCTAGAGGCTCTTTCCATTTGGGGACCTTGTAGCCCCAGAGAGCATAGACTTGTCTCACGTCAGCTCTTGAGAGATACTCTAAATGAACAAGAGGACTAGTAGCTGCAGAAGCCGTCCCAGCTTCCTTTGATCTTTACAGTAGCAACTGTGTCATCGGTAGCACAACAGTCCCATTCTTCTGTGAGGCTAAAATAGATCCACTCAAAGATGCTTTTGAGACTCCCTGAACTCCAACTAACTCCCCGTCTTTCTCCCAATTCATGTATAAGTTCTGCCATATCCCTGGGGAAGTCATTTCCACTTGCTTGGTAAATAATTAGCCTGGCAGCCTTTGGCTATAGAAAGGATTATAAATATTTTAAGCATCGCAAGTGATTGAAACCATCTCTATTTGATTTCATGTACCGCCTGCCAATGCTTCGGGTGAAAAATTTATCTCTAAGCACAAAACATCCTCGGGCAGATAAATGTTCTAGGTATGGGAAGAATGGGCGTTGTTTAGGCTGCTCCGGTCAGTGGGTATTCAGAAACAGACTACCTACAAAGCCAGTAGTTTAAACCTTTCTAATTTTAGCTCACAGCAGTTAATTTTTCTCCCAATGAGAGAAAAAAAAGACATTTCCCAAGAACATTTTTATGCTTAGAGGATTTTTTTTTTTTAAAAAAAAAGGCTTTATTTTTTAGAGCAGCTTAAGGTTCACAGCAAAATTGAGTAAAATGACAGAGTTCCCATCAGTCTCCTATCTCTACACAGTACAACCTTCTCTCAAGGTCCCCCACCAGTGATACAATTGTTATATTGATGAACGTACACTGATGCATCCTTGTCAGGCAAAGTCCAGACTTCATTTCAGGGCTCACTCTGGTTGTTGCACATTCTAGAGGTTTGAACAATGACACGTCTCCATCATTGTTTCACTGCCCTGGAAACCCTTTATGCTAGGTCTAGTCATCCCTCCCCCACCCTAACTCCCCACAACCACTATCTCCATAGTTGTGCCTTTTTCAGAATGTTATAAAGGTGGAATCCTTATAGCAATTTAAAAATTATTCCTCTAATGGTAAGCTAAAAATATAAAAGTTTCCATTAATATAATTGTTTGTAATCCTTACAGTGAATTCTTTGTGGTTGCTATGTGTCCTACATAGACCATGTCTGTATCTGGCCAGTGGTACAGGGACAATTGGGTGAGAACCACAGCCTCACCTGAGACAGGTGGGAGTCAGGAAGGGAGGCTGGTATGTTGGGGTGGGGGTGGGGGACTCATCCAACACCCTGCAGGGTATTTGTTCTCAGCTCTTTCAGTGTGGCTTCTGATGAAATTAGTAACATGTGCCCACTGACTCACAAAACTAAACACTACAATTGTGCACAAAGTAGATGTTGCCCACATGTTTATCCTCCCGAGATAATCACTATAAATGGGCTCAGACTATAGTTAGTATTTGACCACATGATGATTTTATTGAACAGCATATCATGGTGAGTGCTCCATGTCAATTCATAAAGATCTTGTCTTTTTAAAGATACACAAAAATTTGAGCATTGGCCTGTGGACTCAAAGGTCCCAGGTTCGATTCCGGTCAGGGGCATGTACCTTGGTTGCGAGCATATACCCAGTAGGGGGTGTGCAGGAGGCAGCTGATCGATGTTTCCCTCTCATCGATGTTTCTAACTCTCTATCCCTCTCCCTTCCTCTCTGTGAAAAAATCAATAAAATATATTTTAAAGATACACAAAAATTTATTTAACCAATTCTCTTTTGATGGCTACCTGAATTATTTGCAGATATTTGCTGTGAAACTCCAGGTATGACAATTGATATATCTCTTTGTACATCTGTTTATTTCCTTAGGATAAATTCCTAGAAGTTGTAGCACTGGATCATCAGGTAAACATATTTAAAATTTTGATACATATTGCCAAATTATACTCTCACCAAAAGTACATGAGAGTATACTTTCTACATCCACGTTAAGAAAAAGAATAGTAATCTTTCATCTTTGCCTATTCGTCAGGTTAAAAAAAGTTTTAATTTTTATTTCTTTATGGAACCATTAATGACGTTGAATTTTATTTCAATGCTGGTTACACAAGTATATTTAGTTTGTGAAAATTCAATGAGCTGTATATTGATATAAGTACTTTTGGAGCAGTTCTATTTTGGGCCTTTATTTGGGGAGTGGGATTTCTTAGGCTCCTAGGGCTGCAGTAACAGAAAACTCTGAGTGCTGTAGCTAGGGTGGTGCAGGGTTGATTAATTCAGCAGATCAGTGCATCATCAGCCACCCTCAGAGCTTCGGCTTAGGCCTCTCGTGGATGCAAGACGGTTGCAGCAACTCCAGGCTTCTCATGCAAATGCCACATATCTACAGGAGGAGACAGACTCTTTCTTCCTGTCTGTCTGTCTTTACCATTGAGGGCCATCTTTCTCAGATACTTCTCCCCTCGTCCAAAGGCTTGCTCTCTCATGTAACTGGTCAAAATTCCATTGTAGGCCCATAGCTCCACAGTCATTGGCAAGAGGAATGAGAACACCCTGACTTACCTACAGGAATACTGATTCCCCCCTATGGCCAGGGCTGAGGGCCCCCCTCCTTGCAGTGCATGGCTGGGGGAGGACATTAGCAGTGTTTACTGGACATTATATTTAGGGGAGCAATGGGAGACACATGGGACAGGATCGGAGAGACCTGGTTGCTGCTTCGGATGGACTTGAGGGGAGCTATAATAGAGTGAAAGAGCGGGTAGAAAGCCACTGAGTCTACATAAAAGATGGTTAAAGTCAGCATTTACTGGGGCCTCACTCTGTGCCAGATAATGTGCTAAATGGTTGGGGATACAGAGAGCAGACTTTATGGACATTACAGTCCAGCAACTTGACTTCAGGAAGTTATGATTCCATTGTATTAACAGACATCAAAATAATAATAACGGCTAATAGTTACGGAGAGTTTACTGCAGCTGGGCATTGTTTCACATATATTAACTTATTTTATCCCCACAATAACTTTAGGAATTAGCTACTACTATCATCCCTGTTTTGAAGGTAAGGACATTGAAGCACAGAGGTGAAGTAACCTGTGACAGGTCAAAAGGCCAGTAGCAGGGGAGACAGGAGTTAAGCCCAGGCCATGGGACCTCAGAGTCTATGCTCTTAGCCATTCACTACGTTACCCATGAAACCCACATGGAGTTAGATTGTTAGTGCTATGAACAGTGGGCTGGAGTGGAAGCAATGGGAATTGAAGAGGGAATAGCTATGATTGTATTCATAACTGACAATCACTGTTTAACATCGAACAGGAACTGTGTTAAATGTTAGTTATACATGATCTCACAGAATTCTCACAACTCTGTGAAATAGCTATGACTCTCTTCCATTAGTGAGGAAACTGAGGCTTTGAGATGTTGAGTCATTTGTGAAAGGTCAGTATTGTATTTGAACCTGGGTCTTTAAGACTCCAAAGCCTGTGAATTCGTTAATTCCACTAAATGAAGATAAAATATATTTTCTAAACAGAAAACAGGAAATTATATATAAAAAAGCACTAAAACATCTAAAGGTGTGCTAACGCACTCTTTAATCGAAGAACCTTAAAAAATTAAATTAAAGTCTACTATTAGAACTTGGCCTTCGCATAGGCCATGGTCCTGATCGGACGTGCTCCTTTGGGATGCCTCAAATTATTGTTTTTCTTGAAGGAATCTAATTCCAGAATACAGACTTTTCCTAAACTTTGTTTCATGAAAAAAGTCATGTATATTAAAATTTACTATACAGTCATAGTCTTTCACTAATACTTTTATGTATACAATAGGCACCTTTTATTTTTTTAGTTGACTGTAAATGAATCTAAAATAAAAATGTCCAGATGAATGCAAATTAATTTTTATACTGAACCAGCCAGACTGCAGCTGGCTAAGCTCACAAACCGAGAGCTGCCCCCTCCCCCGCACTCAGCCATGCCGGGCTCTGCAGTGAGGGAGTGACCGTTACCTAGAGGGGTTTTCTTTGTCTTTTCTGTTTCCAGGGAGATTCCCTCAAGGCCTCGTCCAGATGTGAATGTGGCACATGTGGTGCTGGAGTCTTCTCAAATCTTCTTTTCTTTAGTAGAATGACTGGGCGGAGCAGAGGAAATCGTTAAGGGGCATTATGGTTTCTTTCTCTCCTCAGCTGAGTTGAATCCTGCCAACATCATCAGTGACCAAAGTCACTGCCATCTGTCAGTTGTGGGTGGCCCAAACCAGGGGTCTCCTGCTGCTCCCCACGGACAGGTAACTCGCATCCAGAAAACCAACGCGTCACATCTGGACCCTCTTGGCAGACTCAAAAGGAAAATCCCCGGATGAAATCAGTCACAGAGGTAGAACGCCCTGCTTTTTCTTGGAGCTGGTGTCTGCTGGGTTCAGGCTTGTGGCATATGGGGAGAACAACTCCAGAAAGTTTTCCGAAGGTACAGGCCAACTGAGCATACTTTTCTGAAGCACCACCTTCTACCAAAGTTGGGAAGGGAGAATCAAAGGCCCAAACCAAACACACTCAAACCAACTCACTCCTTTGGTGTGCCACGTGAACAAAAACTGCCTGTCATGAAGACATTTGAATTTAAATGGGTGCCAGTTCTAAGGAAGGGGTAGGGGTCGCTGCTTGGGGGATAATCAGTATTCTAACCAAGTACCAGTCCTCGCACTATAATTAGTAAGCACAGGTGGTACCACTTCTTGCTTCCTCTTCCTTAGAGAAATTAGAGATTACTGGGGGGAAAGAATGACAGGATGGGAGGGAAAAAAAACAGAAAAATGTAAGGAAGTAACTTTATAAATAGTCAGAACATAGTATAGTTTTGCCCCAGAATGATAAAAATAGACGAAAAATCTCTTCAAAAATTATTTTGTTTTGCAATGTTTTGTATACGTGGTTATCTTGTTTTATTCATCACAATGTTAGGATTTACATAGCATTGTCCCCAAGAAACACATCAGATAGCAAAGTATACTCCCTTTCAAATATAAACCATGGCTGCTTTTATAAAAATGTCATGAAGAATTTGGGTGAGTGGAAGAAAGGGGGAAACTATATTTGAAAAGTACTCCGACGGATTCCTAGAGAGTCTGGCCAGGCAAGAGCTATTAAAGGAGTATTTGTCCTGCAGCTGGCCGGGGGCTTACATACATACACTTTTCTCTGGTGCTTCGAGCCTAGAGTGGAGTGTGTGTGGCGTAGGGGAAAATCCAAGAGCGCTGGCCTCAGACACACCTGGATTTAACTCCTGGCCCTGCTGCCCACTAGCTGCATAACTTTGGGCAAAAGCCTTATATTCCCCGAGCTTGAGTTTCCTCATCTATGAAATAGGCGTTGTTAGCGCCTTCCTGGTGAGCTATTTGTGAGGACTAAATGAGATCATGTATTAAGCACATAGTTGTCATTTCCTCTCCTGCCCCTCAGGGTAGTGGTCAGTGTTCTCCATGCTGACCTCTGGGTTTCTCAGACACGAAGGTGTCTCTGGCGGAGTGGAATCTGGTCTCTTCTGCCGTGCACTCCCTTTTCTCCTCCTTTCCCCCTTCTGATGATAGTGTGATTGCAAAGTCCTCATGGGAGAGCTGACTCATTTTTGGTGCTCTTTTCCCTCAGCCTAAGTGTAAAGCCGGAAGAATTCCCCTCTGGCGAAGAACCTTTCCTAATTGCTAGAAGAAGTTCACAAGCCACAGGGCTAGATTTCTCCCCCTCCATCGGAGTATGAAGGGGAAAAGAAGAGTAAGGGAGCTTCCCTTGAAGTTACTGAAGGTAAAATAGGAATTATGCTCATCTGCCTTTAAGCTTTGGTCCTTGTCTATCCAAGGTGATTCAGAGCATCCTAACTGCCTCCAAATTACCAATTGTGTTTGTCGGGATTAGGACAATGGCATTTCCTTCCAGCGTAAACACTGTGCCATCATGGGCTCCTGTGCAGGACTTTTATAGGGATGGCTGAGTCTGCTTGTTTTACACCTTTCACAGTGCCAGCTACACATGTGGGCCTCCAGGAAGCAGTTGATAAATTCTGAATGAGCAAGTGAATGAATTAATGAATTAATACCTTTAGAAAAATATTTTCTCACTTTTTGAAACCTATGCCATCTTTTGATTAATAACTCCCAGCCCCCAAATGTGACACTCTTCGAAAAAGGTCCTGCCTCAAAGACAATGAACTATATTTTCTACGTATCCCATCAGTTAAATTAAAAAATAAACAACACATGTTTTTATTGACTTTAGAGAGGAAGGGAGAGGGAGGGAGAGATAGAAACATCAATGATGAGAGAGAATCATTGGTCAGCTGCCTCCTGTACATCCCCTACTGGGGATCAAGCCTGCAACCCAGGCATGTGTCCTGACTGGGAATTGAACTGTGACCTCCTGGTTCATGGGTCAATGCTCAACCACTGAGCCACACCAGTCGGGCTCACAAGTTAAATTTTTGTGGTGCTTCACTTTGTCTATTTTCTTCCTCCCCCAAATTATACATTGTTTTAAGAAAGTGCTATTGGATCTGCCTTCTTTTGCCCAAAGGTTCTGATTTATATCCCATTTCCCCAAGGATATCTATACCATTTTTTATCAGAGACTTCAGAAAGACAAGAACATGCCTACTCAAACATCTGCCATGCATAAGATATGGTAGGTACTAAATAAGTGCTTTTGATAATGACACAAATGACAGCTTTGGGGAAGCTTCAGTGCTTCATCATCACCGATTACATGTCACAGTTCAAAACCAGATTTAAACGCAGACCTTCCAAGAAGGGTCCCAGTAGCCTTGTCGGAGCTGGAATGCATGACTTCTTCAACCTCTCTTTCTTAAAATCTGTCCAGCTTATGCCTTTTCATGTGCTTTAGAAGTAGAAAAGAATTATGTCTTCTACCAAAATTTTTCCTGACTCAGGCATTTAATATTATGAATGAAGTCCGAATGGCTACAGTTAAAAAAATTTTTTTTTAATGCTTTCAACGTGACCTACAGGATTATAGGAACTGACCGTTTGACCTATAGTAGCTAGAGGCCTGCCTATATTTTTGGTGAGCGTAAGTATAAAATGAAAAACTAGCATGTAATTTTATAGTAACCAAACACATGGTTTCCCCTTCTCCTTTGGGATGAAAATTCCTTCCTGTAGAAACTGAGGTTATGCCCCTACTTTCGAAGCCCAAGGAGGGACACTTTGATGTGAAAGAGGATCCTGGTGGCGTAACGGATACAGAAACCAGTGTGGGAATAGGAGGAGCCTCCAGAAACAGGAAAAGGCATTGTCCTAAGGAGGGGTTATTTCATCCCTCTCTGTCGTCATTCGGGCTGTCTGGTTCATTTCCTCCCCCAGGTTCGTATGAGTTGGAAGGAGAGTCCTTTTGTCAAAAAGGTCAAGAACAAGACTGCCGATTTGCGCGGTGGTTAGGGCTGAACTTTCAGATTTCAGATTTTATGAAAGGTGATCAAGAACAAAATTAATTTGGGCTTCATCTAAGCGACTGGGTAGGAAGCGAAACTCCAGTTAACTGGTGTGGCTAAGCAACATCAAACATCTTGGCTGGATTGATTTTCCAAGGAAATGCTTCACTTGGCCAACAGTTTAGGCATTGTGCAGGTATGTATAAGACTGAAAATTTGCCCACAGCTAGGTTCCCTGACACCAAAAATTTGTTAAAATAAAAAGAGTTTTATTTTAAGAGTTTCGTATCACACGTGAATAGCTGCTGGTCAGAAGCACAGAGCAATGCTAGAGCTGGGAACATTCGTGAACTGGTTTTCTGGGCTGGCGTTGGCAATGCCCCCGTGTGGGTCCCATCTTCCTCAGGGGCTTTCTCAGTACTCACCCACCAGGGTGGACCCTGAGGCTCCCTCTGGGAACACTGATGTGTGGGTCCTGGCAGAATCTCAGCCAAACCGTCGTCATCTGGGAGCAGTATGGGAGAGTGGCCAGGGCCGGTTCCAGCTGGCACAGGTCCGAGGCCTCTGGCCACATTCTTTTCACTATATTTAGCACTGAGCCCTTTCAGAGTGCTTGAGAATGCTTTGTATTTATTAGTTTTCACACCAGTACATGGTGTAGAGCAACTTTAGTATTAGACTTCCTATTTTGGAGACCAATGAGCTGATGATCAAGAGGCTTAAGGGATCTGCACTTCATCACCCAGAAGATGAGTGTCAGAGCCAGGATTCGGCTGCACAGAGAATGCACGAGGCTCCAATGGCTGTGTGGTCCACAGAGAGCACTGGCCCTGCTCTCAGAACCACAGGGAATCGGTTTTCACCTCAAGGACCCTGTAGGAACCTCTCTCCTCCCAGGGCCCAGTGCAGCCCCAGCCAACCATACTTCAGGACATGAACTTGGTATGAACTGTTGGAGGCACTCTCTGAGCTGAGTTGGGCTCAACCCAGCTCTTTGTTCCTGGTCACACCCAAAGACCCATGAGAGTTCGAGATGAGCAGGATTTTTGTCTAATCTGGAATATTCGTACATAAAAACAAAACCAAAGTGCCTTAGGGAACATATGCTAAATAATAGGCCAAGGCTGATCTTTTTAAAAAAAGTATATTTTTAAATTGATTTCAGAGAGGAAGGGAGAGGGAGAGAGAGATAGAAAGACCAGTGATGAGAAAGAATCATTGATCGGCTGCCTCCTGCATGCCCCACACTGGGGATCGAGCCCACAACCCAGCATATGCCCTGACAGGGAATTGAACTGTGACTGCCTGGTTCATAGACCGACGCTCAACCACTGAGCCATGCTGTCCAGGTAAGACTGATCTTCTAAGGCCCTTCATTATGATACAGCAAAGGTATGAGACACCCTCCATGTGCAAGACCCAAAGATAAATAAAGTAGTCCTGACTTCCAGTTCACAGCCTTCTGAGGCTGACAAACAGGTACACACACACCCACACCACAAAACAGGCTGTATAATGGCTACAGTGGAAAAAGAAACAAAAGTTAGGGGTATCCAGAACAGGAAGGAGACATTGATTCTGGCCAGAGATGTTAAAATGTGGGGAAAATGTATACTAGTTTCTCAGAACCACTGAAACAGTATTCTCAAAGAGAAAGAGGACTGTGATAGACTATCACTGGGAATTTATATATATAAAGAGCCAGGGTCCCTAATGTCCTAAACAACCGAAGGGATGACCAAACGCCAGGCTGCAGCATGCAGCAGGCTTGGGTGGGCGGGGACTGGCCAGCGGGCTGAACTGCTGACCTCTCAGAGAGAGACAGAGGCAGGGCTGATCAGCAGCTGCTGCGTCTGCTGGCAAAGCCCGGAGAGAGAAGCAGGGTCTGATCCGCAGCCTCTGTGGCAAGTGCAGATCAGCCCTTGCCTCTCTCTCTTTCTCTGAGCCTTGCCAGCAGCAGTGCCTCTCTCTCTCTCTGAGAGGTCAGCAGTTAACCCCACTGCCAGCAGCCTAGGGTGGCTACTGATCAGCCCCGCCTCTCTGATCAGGCCCAGAGATAGGCCCAGAGTTGCTGACTGGCATAGCAACTGACCAATCAGAACCAAATCTGGGTAAACTGTGAGGAGCCAATGGCTGCCTAGGAGGCGGAGCTATTGATGCTGACTGGCGCAGAAACCGACCAATCAGAACCTAATCTGTGTGAACTGCGAAGGCAGAACCTAAGGTGGGGGCTGAAGAGGGGTTTTAAGGGCAACAGCTGTTTGGTGTAAGGTATAAGAAAGTGGTTCAATTTTTTAATGACCAGTTTGATAGTATGGCTATCAGTCCAGATATAAAAATTATGTATTTTTGTCTGCCAAGAGTATCTCCTCCTGCTGAAAAATGCTTCTCCCCTGCCCCCCCCATTTAAGCAATCCTATCCTATATAATCTATCTATACTAATAAAAGGGTAATATGCTAATTAGACCGGGTTGACCAGCCATCTTCTGGATGTGTGACTTCCTTCTGGACAAAACCATGGTGGTGAGGGCTGAGGCAGAGGGCCATTGGGGGCGAGATCAGGCTGGCAGGGGAGGGCCATTGGGGGAGAGATCAGGCTGGCAGGGGAGGGTAGTTGGGGGCAATCAGGCAGGCAGAGGCAGTTAGGGGTGATCAGGCCAGCAGGGGAGGGCAGTTAGGGGTGATCAGACAGGCAGGCAGAGGCAATTAGGGGCAATCAGGCAGGCAAACAGGTGAGTGATCCCTGTGGGATTGGGCCTAAACCAGCAGTCGGACATCCCCCAAGGGGTCCCCGATTGGAGAGGGTGTAGGCTGTGCTGAGGAGAACCCCCCACCCCGTGCAAGAATTTTGTGCACCAGGCCACTAGTCTTTTAATAAGGATGGACTCTGATGAGATACATATTAGCTTAGACTTGAAGAATAAAGAGGAATTGTTCCTACTAGTCCAACCCAAGAAAGAATATTCCAGGCAGCAGGCACAGCCTCAGGCCACAGAGGCAGGAAAGCACAAGGCAGGTGTGAGGTGCCTGAATTCTACATCATAGGTTTGGTAGCAATTGTCTTGGGGTTCCCCCACTGAACTGTGCTATAGAATTCTAAACCATTGAGGCATCTCCCTTACCACACGGCCTTCAGCGGTTATAGTTTTCCTGCTGTTGTTAAGTGTTCCACTTCCACAGCTGCTCACCATTCATCTCCTCCCACTGCTACTGGCTGTGTGGGCTGCCTCTGTGCTCTCTCCCCACTACCCACACCAGCCCATGGCCTGCTCCCCACTGGAGAAGCCAGCCTCTCAATCAAAGTGAATGCCACTCTTTGGAAATCTGGGGTGGTCTCTGACCTGCTATTTTAGTTTAGTGGCCACAGATATTTTAGGCCCTCAAGAGGTAGTCTCCCTCTTTCAATTTTACTTGCCCTACTGTTTAAGGAACTTGGACCAGTTTCCCGGGGGACTGGTCTGGAGGTGCCGTTGAATAACACCACAGTGTTTTCCTTCCTCCCCACAAAGGCCCAGCTGGTGCCTCAGACCAGCAGCAACCTTTTGGCGCTCTACTAATGCTGAGTGGGAACGCTGATTTCCTCCAGCGTTACTACCCTTCCAGGTCAGGCAAAACCTTTTCTTCCTTTGTTGCTTAGGACTTAAAATCTTGATGCTGCCTCTGAGTTTCTTTCCCAGGAGAATTCAATGCCCTTGGGCCTTGGCGTTATAAAACCCATAGCCTGGATTCTCAGACTAAGTCTTATTTCCCTGTGCTTCCCTCCACAAGAAGAGAGGTAGAGAAAGGAGAGAGGGCTTAAAAACGGCACTGTAACTCGCTTAGTTGCCCACAGCATGTTGGGGCAGTTTTCATAAGCTCTTGGCACAGCTTTTCCGAGATGCTTCCCTGAGGAAGTACCTGTCAATCCCTTTATTTATACAGGGAGGAAACATAAGTCATCTGCAAGACAATTTTATGATGCATTTGAGACAAATCTACTCAGGAAAGGATTTTTTAAAGCAATATTAAATGTCCATGCACTGGTGAATGGATTAAAACTGTGGTATAGCCATACAATGGAATGTTATTTAGTGACAAAAAGGAACTTTCTAGAACATGAAATAACTTCGAGATGCTATGTTAAGTGAAAGAAGCCAGGTATAAAAGACTATGTGTTTTATCATTCCATTTAAATAACATGTCCAGAAAAAAGCCAAATCTATAGAGATAGAAAGTAGATTAGCAGTTGTCTTGGGTTGCAATAAATATGATTGCAAACAAGTCTGGGGGATTTTTACAGGGTGGTGGAAATGTTCTAATACTGTATGTGGTTATGGTTATACAACTCTGCATACTTACTAAAAGATCATTGAATTATAAATTTAAATGGGCGAGTCTTTTTTTTTAATGTATTTTTATTGATTTCAGAGAGGAAGTGAGAGGGAGGGAGAGAGAGAGAAACATCAATGATGAGAGAGAATCATTGATCGGCTGCCTCCTGCACTCCTCCTTCTGGGGATCGAGCCCGCAACCAAGCCCGTGACCAGAATCCAACCTGGGACCCTTCAGTCCACAGGCCAATGTTCTATCTACTGAGCCAAACCAGCTAGGGCTGGGCGAGTCTTATGGTATGTAAATTATACCTCAAAACAGATGTTAGAAAAAAAAAAAGAAGAAGCATATATGACATCCATTGTGACATCAACCAGTCAGTTCTAACTCCATTAGTGCTCATGACCTGTGTACCATAAGGCATTTCACCACCTTAACTAGATTCCAAATATAAAAATTTAATAAGCCCTGAGTATGTGCCAGTTATCATGTTCAGATATATCTCTTTATATAATTACTAGAGGCCCGGTGCATAAAATTCGTGCACTGGGAGGGGGGTCCCTCAGCCGGGCCTGTGCCCTCTTGCAGTCTGGGAGCCCCCAGGGATGTCCAACTGATGGCTTAGGCCTGCTCCCCTTGCAGCCCCAGCTTTGTCAGGATGGTCATTCTGCTGTTTGGTTTAATTAGCATATTAGCTTTTTATTATATAGGATTGCAAAAATAAATTTGACTTGAAATGGAGTAGGAAGAGTCTCATTTTAGATGATAACTATCTGCCCTTTTGTGTGTGTTTATTTGAGCCGAACTGAGGACAATGTCAGGAAGGAAGATCTCAAATGCTCTGATATGATACTATATGTCTTTAAAATTGAAAATCAATCAAGGTAAAAGAAAAAAATTAGATGTAAAGGAAAAGGAGAAAGTGTACCAAGCCACAATAAACTAAGTATGACTGCCTTATCCTTTTGCACCATTTATATATTCAAACTAGAGGAACTGTGTATGGATTCATGCACCGGTGGGGTCCCTCGGCCTAGCCTGTGGGGATGGGGCTGAAACCAGCTCTCTGACATCCCCTGAGGGTCCTGGATTGCAAGAGGGCACAGGCCAGGCTGAGGGTTTGGTTAATTTCCTGCCCTCCCCCTTCCCTCTGAAATTCATCCATCTGTTCCATGTTTCCATGCCTGTAGTTTCCGCTCCTGCATTGAGGAGCAGCCCCCTGGTGGTCAGTGCATGTCCTAGCTATTGGCCAGTCACTTAGGCTTTTATATATAGACTAGAGGCCCGGTGCACAAAAATTTGTGCACTCAGGGGGTGGGGAGGGAGAGGGGGGGTCCCCCAGCCCAGCCTGTGCCCTCTCGCAGTCTGGGACCCCTTGGGAGATAACGACCTGCTGGCTTAGGCCTGCTCC
>NW_005364596.1:2628407-2629350 GCF_000412655.1 Myotis brandtii
GAGAGGGAGGGAGAGAGAGAGAAACATCAATGATGAGAGAGAATCATTGATCGGCTGCCTCCTGCACGCCTCCTTCTTCTTGGGATGCCCGCAACCCAGCCTGTGACCAGAATCCAACCTGGGACCCTTCAGTCCACAGGCCAATGCTCTATCCACTGAGCCAAACCAGCTAGGGCTGGGCGAGTCTTATGGTATGTAAATTATACCTCAAAACAGATGTTAGAAAAAAAAAAAGAAGCATAATGTATGACATCCATTGTGACATCAACCAGTCAGTTCTAACTCCATTAGTGCTCATGACCTGTGTACCATAAGGCATTTCACCAACTTAACTAGATTCCAAATATAAAAATTTAATAACCCCTGAGTATGTGCCAGTTATCATGTTCAGATATATCCCTTTATATAATTACTAGAGGCCTGGTGCATAAAATTCGTGCACTGGGGGGGTGTCCCTCAGCCAGGCCTGTGCCCTCTTGCAGTCCAGGAGCCGCCAGGGATGTCCAACTGACGGCTTAGGCCTGCTCCCCTCGCAGCCCCAGCTTTGTCCGGATGGTCATTCTGCTGTTTGGTTTAATTAGCATATTAGCTCTTTATTATATAGGATTGCAAAAATAAATTTGACTTGAAATGGAGTAGGAAGAGTCTCATTTTAGATGATAACTATCTGCCCTTTTGTGTGTGTGTTTATTTGAGCTGAACTGAGGACAATGTCAGGAAGGAAGAACTCAAATGCTCTGATATGATACTATATGTCTTTAAAATTGAAAATCAATCAAGGTAAAAGAAAAAAATTAGATGTAAAGGAAAAGGAGAAAGTGTACCAAGCTGCAATAAACTATGTATGACTGCCTTATCCTTTTTGCACCATTTATTTTCAAACTAGAGGAACTGTGTATGGATTCATGCACTGGTGGGGTCCCTCGGCCTAGCCTGTGGGGAT
>NW_005364596.1:2629889-2640527 GCF_000412655.1 Myotis brandtii
AGGTTTCTGGGGTTTTGTTTAGCTTCTATATTTGTAACAATGTTTCAAACTGCAAGCTCAGAGGCCGGCAGCAGCAGGCGGGGAACGTTGGCTTCCTCCGTCACTGAAGCAAGCAAGCCTCCTGTTCGCTTCCAGCTGCCTGGCTGCCGGCCGCCATCTTGGCTGGCTGTTAATTTGCATATCGCCCTGATTAGCCAATGGGAAGGGTAGCGGAGGTATGGCTAATTACCATGTTTCTCTTTTATTAGATGGGATAATCATTCAGTAATACAAAGTCTGGAAGGAAAACACACACATCGCTCCACAGCCCCAGCCTCTGCTTCTTTGTCCATCAGGTATCATTGAGTTTATGATAAAAACTTTAGGAGTAGGTCCATTTTGTTCTATGTGGGCTGACTATAGTGGAGGACTATTGTCCTGGGGGACTGCCTCTAAGAGCAGAAACTCGGCTAAGTGCTCTCGCTCCAGTAATCTGACTTTTGAAGAATAGGCTGATTTATTTCCTACTGCTAAGCTCAATGACAAGGTTTCCCAGCTACTCTTTCCCAGGCTGCTTAGCAATCTGCAGGTGAAGCTAAGGGTTTAATTTGTTAATTACCACTGGGCCGGTGGTAGCAGAGACCTGCTGCATGGAACTGCTGATTGGGTTTCTCTGGCTATTCCTGAAGGTTAAGTAAGGACCAGGACAGGTAAGACTGTCTTGGCTGTGACTAGGACTAAGGCAGTAGAGATAAGCCTTTCTCATGCACAGAAATTTTTCAAAGGAAATTTATTTTTTCTTGAGTTATGCCCAGTCACAAAATAATTTACAGCCAGAATCTGGCCAATTCCTTAATGTTACAGTTCTCAGCAACCAGATCTTTTTGCTTCATGCCCATATCATTTATATGGGTGCGAGGTAAATCTAGATTGGGCAGATCAGGAGACATTCAGCTTTCTTCTATTCATACCCAGAAGTATCATAACTTACCTTCTGTCTCAGCGCCAGGGCTAGGCACTGGTCTATCTCACTCCTCCTACAACAGCTTCTGGATCGAGTCACCATAAATCCCCTGGATGTATTTTCCTAACTCCATACCTCTTGGAAAAAGAGCAAGAGTTATGGAATCCCTTTTTCCTAAGAGAACTCTGGCTCCTTATCTTATCTCCACCCACTACTTAAAATCATATTTTCTAACTGGCCACATCCTTATTCCTCCTTAATCCACTCTACCATAGTTTCCATTCTCACCAAAATGCTGTTAATTTGCATATCGCCCTGATTAGCCAATGGGAAGGGTAGCGGAGGTATGGCTAATTACCATGTTTCTCTTTTATTAGATGGGATAATCATTCAGTAATACAAAGTCTGGAAGGAAAACACACACATCGCTCCACAGCCCCAGCCTCTGCTTCTTTGTCCATCAGGTATCATTGAGTTTATGATAAAAACTTTAGGAGTAGGTCCAGTTTGTTCTATGTGGGCTGACTATAGTGGAGGACTGTTGTCCTGGGGGACTGCCTCTAAGAGCAGAAACTCGGCTAAGTGCTCTCTCTCCAGTAATCTGACTTTTGACGAATAGGCTGATTTATTTCCTACTGCTAAGCTCAATGACAAGGGTTCCCAGCCCAAGTGGCTAAGGGTAGAACTCTTTCCCAGGCTGCTTAGCGATCTGCAGGTGAAGCTAAGGGTTTAATTTGTTAATTACCACTGGGCCGGTGGTAGCAGAGACCTGCTGCATGGAACTGCTGATTGGGTTTCTCTGGCTATTCCTGAAGGTTAAGTAAGGACCAGGACAGGTAAGACTGTCTTGGCTGTGACTAGGACTAAGGCAGTAGAGATAAGCCTTTCTCATGCACAGAAATTTTTCAAAGGAAATTTATTTTTTCTTGGGTTATGCCCAATCACAAAATAATTTACAGCCAGAATCTGGCCAATTCCTTAATGTTACAGTTCTCAGCAACCAGATCTTTTTGCTTCATGCCCATATCATTTATATGGGTGCGAGGTAAATCTAGATTGGGCAGATCAGGAGACATTCAGCTTTCTTCTATTCATACCCAGAAGTATCATAACTTACCTTCTGTCTCAGCGCCAGGGCTAGGCACTGGTCTATCTCACTCCTCCTACAACAGCTTCTGGATCGAGTCACCATAAATCCCCTGGATGTATTTTCCTAACTCCATACCTCTTGGAAAAAGAGCAAGAGTTATGGAATCCCTTTTTCCTAAGAGAACTCTGGCTCCTTATCTTATCTCCACCCACTTCTTAAAATCATATTTTCTAACGGGCCACATCCTTATTCCTCCTTAATCCACTCTACCATAGTTTCCATTCTCACCAAAATTTATAGTGATACCAGCTAGCCAAATTCAATGGCCAAACATTTTTTATGGCATCGTCTTACTGACCAGGCAGCACACAGTTAGTCTCTCATTCTTTTTTTGTTTATTTAGAGAATACTTTATTAGTTTCTGTAATAGAACCCATGTAGATTAAGACCTTACATATGTAATACAGTGCGTTACCCCTGTACAAATGGAAAAAATTATGCTGAATGTTTCTAGGCCAAGATGGCTGTTAATTTCTGTACAATGCCAACCCAACACAGTACAACTGGCATAGTTTTTCCAAAGTTTACAGCACAGCTAAGGTTTCCAAAAATTCAAATTATATATATATGTATATACATATCTGTATATATTTATTTATATAAAAAGACCAATAGCAGTATGTTATGCATCAATAGGAGCAACGGCCTTTCCAGGTTCTGCAGTCATCTGAACAAAATTAGAGACATCCAGCATACCCCAATTAAAAAAAAAGGTAAAAAACAAATCCCCAGCAAATAGCATATTCTGTTACTGTTGTGGTACTTGGAACCACTTTTTTATTAGCTTCTCCATCATCATCTGGGAAGAAAACATTCTAGAACAATGTCATTAAAACAGCTATGAAAAAGCACGGTCACTATTCCGTATCATAAAGCGGGTACGAGATATTTTACATTCACAGAGGTATGACACAGTACTACCCTACATGTGTAATACTGGAGATACAATTTAAAAGGCCTTGTTTGAGACTTGATTCTGTTTTTCCCAGCAGAGGTCCCCAAGGGTGGAATGGCAGCTCTGGGAAGAAATGCACTTTCTCAGACAGGCTTTGGTTAATGGCACAGTTCTAGGTACTGACTGCTCTTCATGAATATCACCCGAAAACCATTTAAGAAAGATTGAAACAAACAAACAAAAACAAAAAAAGCCACCACACCCCATTGGGTTCATACAAAGATGACCAAGTGAGGCAGGCAAGACTCACCCCAACCAGGATTCAACAAACCTGCTGTGTGTGAGTGGTCAGGGCTCCACAGAAGACAGAAGCCCAGCAACACTTCAAAGCTTTGGGCCACAACCTAAACACAGCATCATTTCACATAGAAGCATAGCCAGACACTGCCCACGGGGCGGTCAGGATGCTGACATCACCATTTCACCACCTCCCACTCATCCAGGAAGAAGGGAGATCAGTTACCATACTTTGTGTTCAACTCGATTACCATGTTATAAAAACAGCAGGCTGCCCGGCCAGGCATAAGCCTCTCTGTGCAGCCCCAGTTCTTGTCAGGTTCTCACCCCGGGCCCACCAATGCCATCACCGATCACTCTCATTCTTAAAACACTCTTGGCTTCCTGGACACTATGTTCTTCTGGTTTTTCTCCAGCTTTTGTTTTCTTCCTTTAAGATGTTCTTTCTTTGCTCAACTCCTAAATTTTTGATCATTCCAAAGGCCTGGTCTTAGTTTCTCTATTTTATTTTCTGTCTCTTTCCCCTAATAGACAATCTCATCTATTTCCATGGTTTAACAAACCACCCAAATGATGACGTTTTTCAAACTGATTAAATCAGTTACACTGAGCTCCCAATTTATATATCCAACCTCCTCAATGCTATGAAACTTGATAACTAATAATCATTTTAAACCAGAATTAAAAAATATTTTTATTGATTTCAGAGAGGAAAGAGAGGGAGAGAGATAAAAACATCAATGATGAGAAAGAATCATTGATTGGCTGCCTCCAACACACTCCACACTGGGGATCGATCCAGCAACCCGGGCATGTGCCCTGACTGGGAATGGAACCATGACCTCCTGGTGCATAGGTCAACACTCAGCCATTGAGCCATGCCAGCTGGGTTTAAACCAGAATTTTTGATTCCCTTTACAAATCTTTTCCTCTCTACCATTTCAGTGAATGACACCAATATCTATATAGCTGTTCAAGCTAAAAAACCTAAAAATCATCCTCAATTCCATTTCTCTTATTCTTATATGCTGTCCATTAGCAAATCTATTCAGCTCACACTCTGACGATGTAAGAAATGTGCAAACCTGTCACGAATTTTAATAAGAGTTTATTTGAGCCAAACTAATGACATTGACAGGAAGCAAGATCTCAAATGCTGTAGAGAAGGACAATTTTGCAATTTACTTTATACATGTGGATTTAAGGAGGGAACATAAAGAAGATTACATGAAGGTGGGAAAAATAGAAGCAGGGAAATGTCTATGATTGGATTGCAGGGTAGTTAATGAGATTATGTGTTCTCTTGAGGGTGGTTATGTTTCCGAGGGATCTGAAAAGGAGGCATTTCAAAGGCGTGTTAACCTAGAATCTAGGTCCTAGATGCACAAAAACAAGGCATAGTGCATGATTAAGGCAAAGATAAACCTTTTACTAAAGAAGTTATAGGAGTGGTATGACTACCCACCATGATCTTCCCAGTTTAAAATTTATGATCAAATCACCCTGTGAGGTTACTTTCAGTCACTGGACTTGTCAGATTCGTTATAGAGCCTCTTTTTCATTCACATCTACAAAATCTATCTCAAATCTGTTCATTTATCTTATTCCATACCTTTATTCTCTTAGTCCAATAACCATCTAACTGATCTCACTGCTTCTATGCTTGCTCCTCACAAGTCATTCTCTACACAGTAGTCAGTAATTTTTAAAAGTGCATTCCAGAATATGTCCCTTCGCTGTCATTTCTATTAAACAAAACTCAAATTCTCCCCTCACCTCCCTGGTGTCTGTGTCCCTTGGTTAGGCTTATATGCATGAGGGCATGAGTGGAGGGAGGGGTGGGGAGACAATGGGGCGATAAGGACACATATGTAATACCTTAATCAATAAAGAAAAAAACAAACAAAACCAAAACCAAAAAACTCAAATTCCCTTAGCTGGTGTGATTTGGTCTTGTCAAATAAGCTTCACCCATTTGGTTTCTTTTTTAAAGATTTTTAAATATTGATTTTCACAGAGAAGAAGGGAGAGGGAGAGAGAAACCTTGATGTGAGATCAAAACATCGATTGGCTGCCTCCTACGGATCCCCTACTAGAGACTGAGCCCGAAACCCGGGCATGTGCCCTAACCCGGATTGAACCAGCAACCTTTTGGCACATGCACAATGCCCAACCAACCAGGGCATTTGGTTTCTTTATATCAGGTGTGGTGGTATAGATCTTTTTATTCTTTCATGTAGATCCTTTTACTCTTCAACTCAATCCCAATCTTGCTGGCAATAGAATACTTCTTTTGAACTGGTTTGGTATGTTGAGAGATGGTATAGTTTTCTTTCTTTGATTCTGGACTGGCCTGTGACTTCTTTGGTTAATAGAGTATGACAGTTCTAGTCCTGGCCTTTGAGAGGACTGGCAGCTTTTGTCTTGTCTTGGAACCATATAAGAAATCCAACTAATTTGAAGTTGTCCTGCTATGAGGAAGCCCAAGCTAAAAAAGTTGAAAGACTATGTAGGCAGAGAGAAAAGTGCCTGGCCAGACCCCAGCTGTTTGAATGATCCCATCTGAGATCTCAGACATTGAGGAGCAGAGACAATCTGTCCCCCTGTGTCTGTTCAAATTCTTGGAAACCTGAGATATAGTTGTTTTAAGCCACTAAGTGTTGAGGTTGTTTGTTATATAGAAATATAAACCTGGAACATATGGGAAGTAATTTGAGACCTTGAATGTGTTGGAAATGTCTCCATTCTATTTATTAGCTATTTAATAGTTTGTCTGGGTATAGAATTCTTGGTTGGAAGAATTTCATTCAGAACTTGAAAGGTATTGCTGTATTGTCTTTCAGCTTCAAGTGCTGCTGTTGAGAAGTTTAATGCCATTCTAATTCACATATCCTTGAATGTGATCTGGGTTTTTTTCCTTCTGTGTAAGTTTTAGGTTTTCTTCTCTGAACCCAGTGTTGTTAAACAAATTGATGATAT
The DNA here is from genome assembly GCF_000412655.1 of Myotis brandtii. Classification (NCBI taxonomy): domain Eukaryota; kingdom Metazoa; phylum Chordata; class Mammalia; order Chiroptera; family Vespertilionidae; genus Myotis; species Myotis brandtii. The sequence goes on from NW_005364596.1 coordinate 2,636,154, forward strand.
GTTTTGTTGTGGGTCTTAGATTTCAGCTTCCTCTAAGTTCACTAAGTTCATGTCATCCATCTAGTTTTCACTAGTTTTCTTGTTCTACTTCTCTACCACCACCATGTTTTGTGGGTTTATGCCTTTCTAAGTCATGCACTGTAATATTGACAGAAATTGAGGAAACAGTGGCAATTATAGTGTGTGCAGGCTCTCAGAATTTCTGTTTTATAACACTCTATTATTTTATAACTAGAGGCCTGTTGCACGAAAAGATTCGTGCAATAGGTCTTCCCTACCCGTGGCTGCCGGCACCGGTTTTCCTCTGGCACTCGGGACCCAGGCCTTCAAGCCTCTTGCTGCTCTGGTGGGCGGAGGCGCCTTCAAGCCTCTCGCTGCTCTGATGGGCTGAGGCACCTTCAAGCCTCTTGCTACTCCGGCCAGAGCTGCCTTCAGTCTTTGCTCCGCCACTTCACGCCTACGTATGCAAATTAACCGCCATCTTTGTTGGCGGTTAATTTCCATATCTCACTGATTAGCCAATGGGAGGCGTAGTGAAGGTATGGTCAATTTCAATCTTTGTCTATTATCAGATAGGATTACTTTTTTTCACATTCTTTCCCCTACAAAATTGTAAACTCCATGACAGTTGGGGCCACTCCCTCTTGTTCAGTTCTTGTCCTCATCTTCTAGTCCAGTGCCTGACACATAGTTGTTATTTAATAATCATCTTTTGAATGGATGAATAAAGAAATGCCTGAGGCAGGGGGCAGGAAAGGTGGCAGGAACAGACACATCAAAACCAAACATCATGATTTGTATCATTATTTTGTACAGACGAGTGATTTTTAAACAAGGGTGATTTTGTCCCCCACAGAATATTTGGCAATACCTGGAGTAATTTTTGATGATCACAACTGGGAGAGGAGTTGTTCACTACTGGCATCTAGTGAGTAGAGGCCAGGAATGCTGCTGAACATCCTACAACGCACAACTTATCTGCCTACAACCAAAAATTATCCAGTTCAAAATGTCAATAAGGCTGGGGTCAAGAAACACTCGTATATGCCCTAACTGGTTTGGCTCAGTGGATAGAGCATTGGCCTGCGGACTGAAGGGTCCTAAGTTTGATTCCGGTCAAGGGCATGTACCTTGGTTGCGGGCACATCCCCAGCAGGGGGTGTGCAGGAGGCAGCTGATTGATGTTTCTCTCTCATCGATGTTTCTAACTCTCTATCCCTCTCCCTTCCTCTCTGTAAAAAATCAATAAAATATATTAAAAAAAACCAAGCAGTGTCTGGCACATTGTAACTATTTGATAAATTATAAAAAAAGAAAAAGAAACACTCATATAGATCAAGGTCAGATACAGCTAATATATATAGCTTGATCTCTCTTACATACATAGCCCATTTTTAAAATACCAAACACAGGTGTCAAAACTTCCAACTGTCCCTCTTCAGGGTATAGGCACAATGAAATACTAAGTTTGGATGTCCGATGGCTCACCCTATATAGCAGTCTTTTTTTATTTTTACCCAAGGATATTTTTGCCATTGATTTTTTTAGAGAGAGTGGAGGGAAGGGAGGAGGGGATAGAGAGAGAAACATCGATGTGAGAGAGACACATTGACTGGTTGCCTCCCATAAGCGCCCCACCTGGGGCCATGGACTGAGGAGATGACATTGGTGGGGAATCAAACCCAAGACTCTTTGGTCCACAGGCCAACACTCCAACCACTGAGTAAAACTGGCCAGGGCGAGTAGTTTTTACTTTGTATTTAATATATTTATTTGATTTTTTTGAAAGCTGGGATTATTGGATAAAGAATGGATTAGAAAAGAAATTCACAGAATCCCCACTAATTCGTTATTTTTTCCCAACATGCAACAGTAAGTGGATTTAATGATGTCTTATATTTTTTCTCAGCTGCTCTCCCACTTTTTGCAGAAGAAAGTGTCTACCAGGCTCTTTGCAAGAACCTAATAGTGTAATAATAGCTCTCCAGGCCTAGAAGGGGCCTCATTTTAAGGTAAAGTAATTGTGCCTTAATATAGCTAGCTCAATACAGAACTAAAATAGAAATCTAGGTCTGTCCTAAAATGCAGCTGTATTCTGTTGTAGCATGTTCTTTGAATTTAGAAAAAAAAAGAAAAAACTCCACCTTTGACTACACAAATTCACTTTCAACACCACAATAAATAAAATACTTAGCCTCATCTATTTCATCAAAACTGAAATCACCTGAGGTAATCATTCCATGTCATCCAACCATACCAATTGCTACACTACAGACACAGTGGATTATGACCTTGCAGACAAAGCATGGATTTGTAGTTATATGTTGTGACATGCAGCCCATTCAGGAGCCTTGCATAAGCTACATTTTGATGACAGCTATGTTTGCAGAGTGAATTCATTCAGGCTAAACTCAGCCATTAGTCATGGTTGGTTATTTAATGCTCTGTCATTCCTGAGCTCCACCTCTTTCTTCCAACCCCACCATTTAAGCCCAAACTAAGGTTGGCACAAAATAGACTTTGTGCTTTCTCCTCTGCAATCCTGATGTGTGATATATTTAAAGAAGTTAACCATTTTGCTTTTGTTACTCTCTGTAGAAACCAGATAGTGGCTCTCTTCTTCATTTTCTTCTCCCCAAATTTCTGAAACTCAATAACACAACAAAGGTTCTTTAGATAAATGAAAGCCTTCAACCAAATTCATGGAGCCTGTCTGCTTGTCCCTTCACAGCTCTGTGGGATGGGAATTCCTTCCTCCCTTTCTTTCTTTCCTTCTTTCTTTCCGTCTTTCTTTCTTTCTTTCTTTCTTCCTTCCTTCCTTCCTTCCTTCCTTCCTTCCTTCCTTCCTTCCTTCCTTCCTTCCTTCCTTCCTTCCTTCCTTCCTTCCTTCCTTCCTTCCTTCCTTCCTTCCTTCCTTCCTTCCTTCCTTCCTTCCTTCCTTCCTTCCTTCCTTCCTTCCTTCCTTCCTTCCTTCCTTCCATCCTTCCATCACCTGAAGATATTTTCCCATTGATTTTTAGAGAGAGTGGAAGAAAGACAGAGATATATCAATATGAGAGAAACACGTTGATTGGTTGTCTCCTGCATGCGTCCAACCAGGGCCCGGGCCAGGGAGGAGTCTGCAAGCGAGGTACATGACCTTGACCAGAATCAAAACCGGGACCCTTCAGTCCTCAGGCGGATGCTCTGTCCACTGAACCAAGCTGGCTAGGGCAGTCATTCCTTTCTTTTCCCACCTGGCTGATAGGTGCCCTGTTCCTACCTGCAGGACTTTTCTGAGTTTTAATGTTTAACCACCTCTGGGCTGGGTTTTAACAGAAGTCACTGAATCTTCTCAACAGGCCACAGACCAGAGTAGATAATCCACCATAATCAGTGACCATGGCATAGATTTAAAACTCCTTTCATCACCAAGGAGATGGATACCAGCTACTTCTCTAGCAATCCCAATTCAGCACTTCCCTCTTCCTTATTTATGTTCATTTTCTTCTATCATTTATATACATGCCCTTTTACTTATATACATTTATATACATGCCCCATATACTTTTCTCCATGAAACTTTAGTTCCTTGAGAGTAGAGCCCCATTTTTTAAAAATTTTATATTGATAATATTGATAATATACCGCCTCATCCCCCCATGATCCACCCCAACTGTATGATTTGGCCCTAATGAGTTTACAGTGGTAGGTGAAGCTATAAGTGATGTCCTCATTTACCTATTTACCTTATTTCCCTGGTGACTTCCTTATTTGGGAAGCTAGACCAGATAACATCCATTTCTTTAGGAGTAGTCAGTGATGAAATCATAAGGGAAAAATGCAAATTATTGGATTTTAATATCAAAATCTTTGTCCTGCATGGTGGGAAACAGTGTAAAGGATAGGCAACAGGTAGATTTGGTTTTTCTCCTCCGTCTCACCCTTCTCACCAGTAACTAAGTGTGGAGGAAGAGTACGGGAAGAACAAGACAGCTTCAGAAGCTGGTCTGTCTCTGGGCCTTGCCTCCTGCCCAAACCCCAGAGCTTCAGCGTATCCCTGATTTGAGTTCAGCTGGCTTTGCTGATCGCATCTGAAACTCATTTTTGTCAGAAAGAAAGATAGCAAAGATGGTTGTGAAGGGTGGAAGGAGCAGAGTGAGGGCCAAGGACAGTCCAAGGTTCTTTGGGAGCCCTAGGACTGGAGATGATGGACCTTCCTGCGGTTCTATCAGGACAGTCCTGGAAGTTAGGGAGAGAGAGAGGTAAAGAGAGGAGAGGAGAGGAGAGGAGGGAAGGGGAGGGGAGGGGAGAGGAGAGGAAAGGAAGGAGAGGAGAGGAGAGGAGAGGGGAGGAGGAGAGAGGAGAAGAGAGGAAGGGAGAAAAGGGGAGGGA
>NW_005364596.1:2640549-2665645 GCF_000412655.1 Myotis brandtii
GGGGAGGGGAGAGGAGAGGAGAGGAAAGGAGGGGAGGGGAGAGGAAACAGGAAGGAGGGATGGAAAAAAAAGACCACTTTGCTACCTTGTCTGCCTGTCTGGCTTCAGTTGAGTTTTTCTGCACACCATCAGAGTCCTCTGAGAGATAGGTATTAGGTCAAACTGCTTTTTGTTTTTTAATTTTACTACTGTAAGAACAGGTAACATGAAATGGACCCTCGGAACGGAGGTTTGCATGTACAGTACTGGGATTGTTACCTACAGGCAGTGGTTTGTGCAGCAGATCTCCAGACTTACTCATCTTGCAGAACTGACACCTTATACCCATTGACCAGCCTCCCCTGTTTGGTAGGTCTAGAACACTTGGTCATTAGCAATTTCATATCATTTATCCTAATACAACTGGCAGAACCACACTATGACTTTTGAGAGCACAAGGCACTTCCTCCTTTAAAGAAATTAAAAATTATATTGTATGGCCCAACCAGCATCGCTCAGTGGTTAAGTGTCGACCTGTGAACCAGGAGGTCACAGTTCGATACCTGGTCAGGGCACATACTCAGGTTGCGGGCTCGATCCAGGAGGCAGCCATCAATGATTCTCTCTCATCATTGATGTTTCTATCTCTCCCTCTCCCTTTCTCTCTGAAATCAATAAAAATATATTTAAAAAATTGTATTGTATGACTCTGTTGGAATAAAGACAAATATATTAATATTATATATTAAAATGTGTCCTTTAACCAAAAAGTTTATTTTATTCTTCTGATTTTTAAAGAAATAAAACATATTTGTGGGCCCCTAAAAGTGTGTGTTCCCTAGGCTCGGTGCCCACTGTGCCTGTCGGGATGTCGGCCCAGAGGACGGGACAGAAAGGGGTGGGGGCCTGGAGCTCCCCCTGCCTTCTGTCTTCTCTCTGGGTTTTGTAGATTCCTTTCTTCTCAGGAAGGCTGGGCTTCTCTTGCCTTGGCCTTGCACAGGTGAATAAATCCCTCTAATCTCCAACCCCTGTCAAAAAGTCCTGCTCATGTAATTAGAAAGGCGATTTCCATGTCAGCTGGGAACTCCTTGAGAATGCAGGATTTTGTGCTGCTATGTAAATTAGCCTGGCTGTCCGATTGAGAGCTGCACACTATAATCCTAAAGACAAACAAACAAACAAACCCCCAAAGCATGGCCCCCACCATACAGACACTAAGCGCCCGACCACCATCCACATTATCCCTGGTGACCAGGGAAGCGAGCTAACAACTGATCTTTGTAGCGGGTACAATCACACATTGGCAAGGTTTCAGACTTCCCCGCCCCTCTCCCCCTCCACTAATTGCCCTTCTAAGACTGTGGCAGAAAACACACTAGCTCCTGCTCTGGAGACCACAGGGGCTTGTGTGAGTGAATGGCATTTTATTACTCTGCCCTTTAGAAATTAGCCTCAGTATTGTCAGGCCCACCATGGAACTTTCCCCCACTTCTTCAGATGTCAACCACCCACATTTCAAACAACACTGGAGAATGATGCCACCAGGATGGCTTGACTGCATGAACATCAGGGCTGCCTGTGGGAACTTGGGGCCCAAGGTTCTGTGGCTAGAAGGAAGTGGGGATTCACAGAGAATTTGGAACAACACTTCTGCTCGAAGATGCATCAATTAATTAGTTATTTTTGGTAACACACACACACACACACACACACACACACACACACACACACCTAGTTTTATGAGAATTGCTCTTACGTTGATGTGGGTAAGTTGACCCAACTGAGTAATTCTTAGCTTTGGAGTACAACACCCAATCTCTTCATTCCTACCCTAGATTGCATGCCCATATTTTTAAATAAGAGAGAATTAAATTTTATTTTGTTTCAATAATTATGTTGACAATTTTAAGATACCTTTTGAAACTATTTGCAGCATTCCAGACTTTTTCAACACACACACACACACACACACACACACACACACACACCTAGTTTTATGAGAATTGCTCTTACGTTGATGTGGGTAAGTTGACCCAACTGAGTAATTCTTAGCTTTGGAGTACAACACCCAATCTCTTCATTCCTACCCTAGATTGCATGCCCATATTTTTAAATAAGAGAGAATTAAATTTTATTTTGTTTCAATAATTATGTTGACAATTTTAAGATACCTTTTGAAACTATTTGCAGCATTCCAGACTTTTTCAAAACTAAGACTGGAACTAACTTTCCTAGCTACCTGTCCCATCTCTGAGTTAAGAACACATGTCCTTGGATTTCAACTTAACAGTTGATTTCGAAACCATATGGAAACTTCAAGTTAATTAAACATTTCTGGAATTATTATAGAATATTTTTGACAGTAAAACTCTGCTGAACTCAGTATTTCCTTGATGATTAGGAAGATGTTTTCTGATAGCAAAAGTATGAAAATCAGTTTCTATTGTGATATTAACGTGAGTAATTTCTAAGTCAATGGAGAATTCTGGAGACAGAATTATAGATAAAGTAAACCTATGTTTCACTTGGGAAACTGACTAAAACATCTTAATATTACATACATATACATTGTTGCCAATGTAAGGAATGTCCAAACTTGTAGAGAATATTTATGAGTTTATTTGAGCTAAACTGACGACAATTGCTGGGGAGAAAAAAATCTCAATGGATTGAGAAAATGCTCCAGAAAATGGCAGTTTTACCACTTATTTTATACATCAGAATCAAAGGGGGAAGTCGTAAGGGGGTTACATGAAATTCATTGGTGATAGATTAGGGAGGAGGAGAAAGCAAAGTGGGGAGATCTCTGGGATTGGATAAAAAGTAAAAAGAATAGACACATACTTCTCTTACATGGGTGGGTACAGGATAGTTAATACTTAACAATTAACATGATAATAATGACAATGAGGGGATTTGTGGTCTCTGCTCTGGTGGGTGGTTGTGCTTCGAGGCGGTCTGGATAAAGGAGATTAATATTCCAAAAGTATCTACACTAATAAAAGAGAAACATGCAAATTGGTATCACTCCACTATGCCCACCAGCCAATCAGAGCAACTATGCAAATTAACCCAACAAAGACGGCGGTTAATTTGCATATGCAGGCAAGGAGCAAAGACTGAAGGCTCTGGCCGGAGTGAAGACTGAAGACTGAAGACTGAAGAGGCTTGGTGGAGAAGCCAAGTCTCGCTGCAGCCGGACCAAAGGCCTGGGTCCTGGGTGCCGGAGGAAAACCGGTGCCAGCAACCAGGGGAAGGAAGGCCTATTGCATGAATCTCTTCGTGCAACGGGCCTCTAGTGTATGAAATAAAAGACAGTAAACAGGCTCAGTTAAGGTAAAGATTGACATTTGATAGGGGAAAATACTGGCCTAGGACATGACTGCTTTTAGGTAGAAAGTTTTAATTTTAGATCATCCAATGTGGTTACTTTAGGGCTCTGAGTTCGTAAGGCCCACCATGTAGACCTCCCCTCAGCTTGTCAGGTTTAGTATGTGCCCCCTTTTTCATCCACACTGTTAAGTGAGATAATGTGTATCAATGACCAAGCACCAGGTTGGCACATAGTATATTTTCATAGAGTAGAATTTGAAATTGTATTTACCTTAGGGAATAAGTTCCTAGAACAATTTTTCTATATGTTACTTCTCTCTCAGTCTCACTCATTCAACAATGCTTATTAAGCACATACTATTATATTTGCATCAGTATTCAGCCATACATTTATTCACATTTTGTCAAAATTGTGATAAGTTTTAACATTGATGATGGCTTACATTACTGTCAGCTGGAGCAATCATGGTGTACCACCTGGTCATCATTTCTGGTGGCATAGTTGGGTAACTGAGCCCCTTCACGTTTCTGTCAACTGAAGTTATTTAAATTTTTTTTAAAGTTGATGAGAGAGAGAGAGAGAGAGAGAGAGAGAGAGAGAGAGAGACATTGATTGGTTGCCTCCTAACCAGGGATCAAACCTGCAACCCAAGTATGTGCCCTGACTGGGAATCAAACACTTTCAGTGTACAGGACAAAGCTTCTACCAACTGAGCCACACCAATCAGAGCTATCAACTGACTTTTTATTTATGTATTTACTTAAATATATTTTTATTGATTTCAGAGAGGAAGGGAGAGGGAGAGCGAGAAACATCAATGATGAGAGGGAATCATTGATTGGCTGCCTCCTGCACACCCCCTACTGGGGATCGAGCCCTCATCCCGGGCATGTGCTCTTGGCTGAAATGAAACCCGGAACCCCTCAGACCGCAGGCCAACACTCTATCCACTGAGCCAAAGCAGCTAGGGCTCAACGGACTTTTTAAAGACCATTTGAAGAAGACACGTGAATTGTGGTCTTTTGAAATAGAACACTTGGTAAGATCAACAGGCATTAGTCCCAAAACTTGCAAATTGGTGGGTGTCAATAGCTTGGAAGAAAATCCTAGAGATAATATGGAGCACCCTTTGAAGAAATGGTACATCACCAACACCGGGTATGGGGTAGATGACACTGAGGGAAATGTCATGGACACTGACCCCGAATTTAAAAGGTAATTCAGGCCCTAACCAGTTTGGCTCAGTGGATAGAGCGTCAGTCTGTGATCTGAAGGGTCCCAGGTTCTATTCTGGTCAAGGGCATGTACCTCAGTTGCAGGCTTGATCCTGGGCCTGGGCAGGAGGCAACCAATCGATGTGTCTCTCTCACATTGATGTTTTTCTCTGTGTCTCTCTGCCTCCCTTCCATTCTCTTGCTCTCTCTCTCAAAAAAAAAAAAAAAAAAATTAAAAAATCAGTGAATAAATATCCTTGGGTGAGGATTAACAAAAAACACATAAAATAAAAGTGAAAGGCAATTTGTTCACACTGTTAAATGAGATAATGTGTATCAATGAACCAAGCACCAGTTTGGCACATAGTATATTTTCATAGAGTAGAATTTGAAATTATTTTTTATTGCTTGTATTTCCTTTTTATGTAGGTATAAGAGGGATATGCATTTTGGCTAAATAATTCCCTTATACTATTGAAAAAACATCTAAGTAATAAGAAAGCAAAATGTCATGGTTTCTATAAGCATTATGCCACAATTTGGGGGAGGTTTTGTTTTTTTCCTGTTTTTTAATGGCATATAAAATAGTGATATATCTCACTATCAATGGTGCCTTAGATATAATGAATTTTAAGTACCTGCTAGATGCTGTACTAGTCTTTGCAGATACAATTAATTAAGTAAATATTTATTGAATGACTATTACGTGCCCCAAACTTGCTATGAGCTATGTATGGGCCAGAAAAACTCTCATGGGAGTTTCCCTGGCCGGGAAGTCAGACATTATACAATGTTTCCAGAGAGGGATAAACACTCCAGAGGGGGGAGCATGTGTAATGGGCTATGAAGTATACTGTAATCAACCTAAACACCAGTGTCTAAAACACAATCCCTGTTCTCAAGGAATTTACAATCTAGTGTCAAAGTCGGAAGGAAATTTCAAAAGGGTGAGTAAATGCCACGAACTCCTGAAAAGGCTGGAAGAAGGAATAAACTGCCCTGAAGAGCAGGGGAAGAGCATGCCAAACAGAAGGGCTGTCATGTTTCAAAGCCAAGTAAGAGGGAGGCTAGTGAATTCCTTCAACTGTAGGGAGCTCAGGAGGCAGCTCGCAGCGCAGGGACAAGGGATGAGCCTAGAAAGCAGGCAGAGCTTGGAAGATCTTGTAGGCCAGGGTGAGTCTTTTGGTCTCTATACCAAGAGCTGTGGGGTTTTGTGCAGGGTATAGGCATGACAGAATTTGTATTTTAGAAATATCGCTCTTGTGTGTGGAAAGTAGATTAATTTTCTATCTTCCCCTTCCCCGAAAGTAGAGAAGCCAACTGTTGCAGGAATTCAGGAAGGTGGCAATGGTGACCATGTTAAATTTCTCAATTTTCCCAGCGTGATTGGATCTTTACCCCATTTGTGTGTGGGCTTGGTAATAAGATGTTGACTTCAGTAACCTATGAACACAGCCCAAGGGGAGCCCTGCTGCAAGCACTACAGTGATTTTTAAATGAAATCCTGTCAAATTATTTGACTAGATAAGCAGATTGGTAAACCCATTGATCCAGCGGCAACTGATCAATAAAAATGCCACCTCAATTACATGGAATAGTAAAATATCAAAGTGTGTGGTTGCTCTCCTGAGCTTCTGAGGCCCGAAGAAAGCCCTCTGAGATTTATCAAAGGCCCTTGAAAATCAAAGAATGCTTTCGATGAAACGCAATTGATTTTGTGTTTCAGCCAGAACTCACAGCTTTCTACAGGTCACAGCCTGGCAGGTGTAAAAAAAAAAAAAAATCAGAATTTTACCACGGCTTCCTTTCATGGGTTAGAAGGGAGAAGGCCCCACAAATGCAGGGCTGATAAATGCTGGTGATGTGTCTCAGCAGATGTAAATGAAAATGCTAAAAAGCTCAAGGTCAAAGGGAGGACTCTGTACCTGAGAAATGCCGGTTTATGGAATCCTGACTTCTCTGGAGAAGCACTGGCTTTAGCACGGCTGTGAAGACGTGGCAGTCCTTCCGTGCCTCTCCCAGGCAGCACGACCACCGACCACCGACCACCGACCACCGACCACCGAGCTTCCTTCTCTGAAGCCCCTGAGAGGCCGGGACACTCAGAGAGATGGGCTGCTCCCGAGCCTTCCTGGAAGGCTTCAGGTCAAGGAGAGTGCCCATGGGATGGCTGTTCCTCAGTGGGGAATGCCTTTTTTGGGGGGTGGGGGAGGGGTGTCTTTTTAAATTTTTTATTTATTTGAGCATGACTTTTTGACAGTAGTTGCATTTCCTAAGCAGCCTCTTGCAAGGAAATAAAAATGGGCCAAACAAGTCATCTCTAGACACTTTCTGCTCATGTGCTTTTGTGTTTTTAGGTGTGCACAGATTTATCCCTGCAGGAAACCATTTAAAGAATGTAGATAATACCTACCGGGGTTGTGAGTCACCCTGTCAGGAGAGTAATGTACCATCCGCATCCTTGTAAGTTATTTATTATACCCTGAGGCTTGATGGAATACAGTTTCCTTGATGAAGAGATAAAAAGGAGCAACATAAAAGTGAGGTAAAAGAAGAACACTTCATTAAAACTGAATCTACCTTCTGGTCTTAGCTTTAAAAAAATTATTTTTTATTAGTATTACTGAAATTTATCATCCCCAAATTTACTTTATAGAAACTCTTTTCAGAAAATAAAGAGAACAGTGAGAGAGGGAATAAGGTTGAAAGGGACAGAAATACAGAGAGACAGAGAAATCTTGAGAGACAAAGAAAAGCAAGGAGAGAAGAGAGAGAGCGAAAGTGAGAGCGAGAGAAAGAGAAATGGAGAGAGAGATAAAGAGAGATAATAAAGAAACTAACTGTAGAACTGGAATACTGAAAATACCATTAAAGAGAACACTCTCCCGAGAAGGAAAATGACAGCTCTGAAAAAGCACTAGCTTTTTGCTGTTGAAATAAGTAGGAGGAGTTTGCAGAGAAGAACATCCCCATCCCCACCTCACACCCAAGGGAGGGTGTAAGACGAGGTTGTAGGGGACAGGATTAGTCATCAGGAGCAATGGATTCTAACTTGAGCAAACCAGTGCTTCCACCTTAAACCATGGGGGGAAGAAGCAAAGGTTTCTGAGGGCCTTACACTTCGGATTCTGTATCTCTCAGGGTGGGTGAGGTAGCCGCTGAGAGGTAGTGGGCTTGGGTCCAAGAAAGGGTGGAGAAAGAAGATAATTGATGTTTCATTCTGTGTTGAAATTTCATTCAATTCTAGTTTGTTTACCCTCCCTCTCTCATTGCTTTACTAGAACAGAACCACAGGAGTAAGTCTCAAGAAGAACAGTTGATTTTCAGGGTCATGTTAAGGCTTAGCTTAAGATAGCAATGCAAAGAATAAATGCTTTAATCTCATAATACTGTTTCTGTTTAAAATGACTTAAATTTGAACTCTATCAATAATATATGGGAATTTTTTCGTAAAAGATAAAAATATTACATATGAACCTACATTCCCCTTTCACCATTATTCTTAATCCCAAATCTTTCCCAGAATTTCCCAAGGGAATCTTTTATCAGTTTATCATGATTCCTTTATAGATCTTCTTCTAGGTAGAAACTATACAGCATGAGTTTTTGGGATGTAAGTGTGTTTTTAATATAAATAGTGTGGGTTTATAATAATTTTTATGGAATAAATTTGACATGTCAAATCTATATAAATTTAAGGTGTATAGCATGTTACTGTGGTACATTTATATAATGTTTTGATTGACAACACAGTGATATTTATCACATCCTATATAATAAAAGGCTAATATGCAAATAGACCAAATGGCGGAACAACCAAACAACCGGTCGCTATGACGTGTGCTGACCACCAGGTGGCATGCACAGAACATGATGGGCATTGGCCATGGCAGGATGGTGGAGCAGGTGATTGGGGGTGCCAGACCAAGGCGGGGTGCAGGTCGCTGTCATCAGGGTGAACCTCTGGTGGTTACTGAAAATTCTTTGCTCCTGTGTGCCACCATCCTGCTCAGCACTCGCACCTGCTGCCGGCACCAGGCCCGTTTGCACCCGCTGCCAACACTGGAGCCGCTGCTCACACCTGCTGTCAGTGCCGGAGCCACTGCTCACATCCGCTGCTGGTGCCTGGCACCAGCCCTGATCACTTGGTGTCATCAGCGGGTGCAGCGGGGCTGGCGCCATCAGCATGTGGGAGCAGCAGTGGTGGGAGCAGGGCTGCAGGCAGACAGGGGACTGGGGGCCATGGTGGGAGGGGCTGGGCAGGGGCATGGAGGATGGGCCAAGACCCTCCCCTGTGCCCACTGCAGCCTCATGGCCCACAGTTCCTTTCAAGGTGCATGAATTTGTACACTAGGCCCCTAGTTACATAATGAAAGTACAGTATTTTTGTCTATATTCATTATAATGTGCATTAGATCTCTATGGCTGATTTATTACTTGTTTCAAGTTTGTACCCTTAAACGTCATCACTCTTATCCCCTCCTCACTGCCTCCCATCCCCTGGTAACCACCATTTTATTTTGTGGGCATTTGATGGGCAAATTATGTGCATTTGTGTTGTTTCCACATCTTGGCTATTGTGAATAATGCTACAATAAACATGAAAGTGCACATATCTCATTGAAATCCTGTTTTCATTTCCCTTGGATATGTTGCTGGATCCTATGGTAGATTTATTTTGAATTTTTTGAGGAAACTCCATATGCTTTTCCATAGTGTGTGGACCAATTTACATTGCCATCAATAATGTATAAAGGTTCAGTATAAGATTTGTATATTGCTATGTCTTAAAGAGGTGTCCTTATTAGTAGTTAAGTTCCACCTTATTCTTTTAAGTGGTTTTGTAGTGTTTTGTGGCATAGATAAGTCATAGTTTATTTAGCCAATCCCCTATTATTTACAAGGATGTGCTTTCCAGGTTGTTAATTGTTTCTTTATAATTCCTGAAAACAAATGCTGCACAGAGCATCCGTACACATGCCTCTTTGTGCACCTATGTGATAGTTTGTTTCTGTAAGGTAGAAATAATTTAGTTTCTAGCTCTGGCCTCACAAGGGCAGCTTGAATGCAGCTACGTGCCACAGAGGGTCTGAAAAATTGCCTCAAAATTGAAGAGAAGGGAAGTGTTATTCTTTAATCTTAGCAAAACATCAGCCCATTTCCCAGCTGCATAAAACAAGTATTAGTTTTCCAGTCTTGATGATTAACTATTGATTAAGAATGCTACGTATGGCATTTCCTCCCCCCCAAAAAAACACTTTAATATCTTTTCCTTCTTTTGTAGCTTGCATGTTAAATATATATTTCAGCAATAAAAAATAATAGCCACTTTGTATTTACATGAAAACATGCATAAAACAAGACTTTCAGCATTATACAAAGAGCCATCCTGCAAGAATATCATCTTTTTAAGAAAACTCAAACAAAAAACGAAAAGAACATATTGAATACATGAGACGGGAAAGAAAGAAAAAGGAATGATGTCACGATTGGAAAGCATAGTCATTATAAAGTCATTACATAGTCTATACCGGCAGTCGCAAAGCCTTTGAGCAGCTGTTTGTATGCCATCTACTAATGAAGCTCTTTGAGTGCTCTGTTATCAATATGATGGGGGGGTCGGGGAGGTAGATAAAGAAAGAGGGTGGGCCAAAGGAGACACATCCTAAAGAAAGACTCCCTTTCCCCAGCCACTTGTGGAAATCCATTTAGGTCACCTGGGACCAATTGTGAGTTCTGGCCTTGGGCAAAATTCCTATTTGCAGTCAATAAATTAGTGGGTGACACCTTGAAATGGGCTGCACTTTAACTGAATCAATGTCTAATGTGGCAATCTATCCTCAGGCCAAATCCCACTGAAGTTCCCAGGTTGGGGTTGACTGAAGATATGGACAGATTCATGGGACTTTCTTCTTCTTCTTCTTCTTTTTAAAAATCAATACTTCTAAAAGCAGAGTGTAGTATTCTGGTGCTAACATTCTTACTTTCCTATTCTTGCCCGTCCTCTCTGTAGTTGGCATGGAAGAACACCTGATCTTATAGAGGTCACTTATACAGGACTCTATAATGTACCAGGTTCTTTATCTGGCTGATTCCAGTTCAATGTTTCCTCTAAGAAAGCTGCCCACGAGGCCAAAGAGGGAGCTGTTTCTTCACAGTAGCTCCTTTTGAAACCTCTAGGCAGCAGGAGAGAAGTCTGCTGTGTTGGCTCAGCAGCCTTTACAGCTGAAGATAACGTGGACCTCAAATCTGTCGACGTTGGTGTTTTCTTGGAAGGTGAGGAGAATTCAGGGAGCAAAATAAAGAGAAGTTTAATCTTTCATAACTGGGTGCTCTTTTCCAGGCTGTATTCCTGTAATATTCTCTGTGTGTGGCCAGGTCCTTCATAACACAGCCCCTTTAAAAAAGAAGAGGGGAAAGGAAAAGGAGGAAGGGTGGAGGTGGGGATTCACAACTAGCCTTTGGAGGAACAAAGACCACTGCTTTTCTCTACTAACCGTGACCTTAACTGGATAGTCAGAGCCTCCCGGAACTGAGTTGGTCATTCAATTCTGAAAATAGGACAGAGGGCAAGCGTGGGGATGGCGTTTGTTGTGAGGCCAGAAGAGAGAAGTGACCCATTTAGAATATTCTCTGAGAAGAGTGGGCTCCTGAGGCATCAGAAAGTTGATGTACTAGGAGCTTTCCTTTCCCTGAGAGTGTACTGGGTAATGTCTGCTGGGGGCAAAAAAAAAATCAGAGGAACAAAAATGGTTGAAACATTGGAGCAAATCCTTTTGCAATTTGGAATCATTTTGTGGAACTAAAACATAGGAGAAAAAATTTTAAATCTTTGGATAAAGAACAAGCATTGGCGTGTCCACATTATGTGTGCAACGCTGTTCCTGCCACCAGACGGGGAGTCTCACAGGCTTAGCTGCTAGGAGAAGCATATTTTATTTTCAGGTTGGCCACACTATTTCCTGCCTTTGGAGCAAAATCCAGTGCAGCTACTGTACCCTGACGATATTTTTTTTCTCTTTGAATATCATAACCTTTTAAATAACAAGTGTGCTGCTCTTTCAAGGGCTCCGAAAACATGGATGGAGAAGTACAACAGTGCCAGGGTTCTTGTTCCAGCATCTAGAAGGGTTCAGCAAATCTGGAGAAGGCTGTGTGTAGATTAAATAGGAGTCCAGAGACGAAGCATAATTTTGAAAGGCATTGGGGGTCAGAGGAGCCTAGCTGAAGGAGCTAAGATCTAAGGTCTTAAGTCTAAGGTCACAAGGTCTCCTTGTCTCAGGACCCCATGCTTTTTATTAACACAACTAGAGGCCTGTTGCACGAAAAGATTCGTGCAATAGGCCTTCCCTTCCCCTGGCTGCCGGCACCAGTTTTCCTCCAGCACCCGGGATCCAGGCCTTTGCTCCGGCCAGAGCCACCTTCAAGCCTTTGCTGCCCTGGCTGGAGCCGCCTTCAGTCTTCGCTCCGCAGCTTCGTGCCTACATATGCAAATTAACCGTCATCTTTCTTGGCGGTTAATTTGCATATCTCACTGATTAGCCAATGGGAGGTGTAGCGAAGGTACGGTCAATTACCATGTTTGTCTATTATTAGATAGGATTTGTCCTGAGGCAAGGCAGAGATATACACTTCAAAGGGTATACACAAGCATTGTCAGAATGAGGGGAATTAGCCTACGGCTGTTCAGGTGTTTGGCCAGTGAGGCAATAACATGTAGATTAAGATGCCCTGAGCTGTCTGGCAGCCAAGCAATTATCCCTTTTCAGGTTTGGGGAAATGCTTTTAGCCATTCCCAGATGCAGCCCTGCTGTCATGCTGGAATTGGTCTCCAGCACAACAGCACCATTTCATCCCTTCCCTCCAGAAGAACAGCCCTTTCTCGAGGTCTGTATACCACTGCTGGGGGTTCTGCATGTAAATGTAGAGCAGTGATTCTCAACCTTCCTAATGCTGTGACCCTTTAATACAGTTCCTCATGTTGTGGTGACCCCCAATTTCATTGTTACAAATTGAACATAATTAAAGCATAGTGATTAATCACAAAAACAATATGTAATTATATATGTGTTTTCCGATGGTCTAGGCGACCCCTGTGAAAGGGTTGTTTGACACCCAAAGGGGTCGTGACCCACAGGTTGAGAACTGCTGATGTAGAAGATGACAGTGGTTTTGATCTCTAGAGAGTGAGAAAACATAGCCAAAACACATACCAGTGATCAAGTCACATAGCCTTGAAAAGAGGCAATAAAAACAGGGCCAGTTATACTGTCAGGGTTGGGCAGGGGCCTGTGAAACAGCTGGGTGTGCGGGGCAGGGCAGAGAAAGAGTAGGAGGTAGTGGTGCCACCAAGGGAAGGGCCAAGGATGGTGAACAATGACAAATGGCAGTTCACGCTCATTGACAAACGTTTCTTCAGTGCACAATCCTAGAGCTAAAAAGACCTTAGATTTCGTGTAACACAGTGCCCTCATTTTACCAGATGACTGGCTAGAGCGACTGGCCCAGTCAAGTCAAGATTCAAGGGCTCTTGTCTGCCAGGTTGGTATTTTCCATTGCTTTGAGTTGGGTATTTTACCATTCAGGTTGAAACACACAGGCTCTGTCTTCTAGTAGCTTACAATTTAAAATGTCTGTTTCCCAGAAAAAGGAGTCGTTTGGGGGAATGAATTAGCACCGAGAGGACCAAAGAAGATACTTGCTTCTAAGTCTGTGTCACTGGGAGACCCTAGAAGCCACTGAGCATGTCTGGGCTTGTGAGAGAACCAGAGGGAAAGGGGGGCCTGGGGCGGCCTCTTTAGCATTTGAAGAGTTCGTGGTTCTGTATTAAACCGATGTAGACTCTTGATTGTACCATGAGGGGCCGGGGAGTGGTCAGATGTAAGGTTAGACTTCTCGTTAGAAAGCATGGCATTGGCATAATAGTCCTACCTGTCCTGTTTCTATGTCAAAGGTCAGTGTGGGCTCTCAGAGTGACTTAAAGTGCCCTGTACTCCTTTCTTTACAAACAGGCACCACAGGTCAGCTTCCTGCGGGACTTCTGGGAAATCATCCTCCAATGATTCCTGGCATTCACCTCACAGAGGGGTAAACTTCCTTTCACAGACCGAGGGCTACACACAGAGGAGAGAGACGACAAAGGAGGCTGTTGTTACTTATTTTATACCAGCTGGGGGAAGAGTGCCAAAGGGAGAAAAACGCTGCAGTGTAATTTTGAAAATCTAGCTTCATAAGACATTTTACTGGGGTTTTTAGTCCATTTTTTCCTCTCTCCTCTCAACCCACCTAAACCATCTTTTAAAATGTCTTAGTTCAGATAAGAAAGCCTATTTATGCTGCCACAGTCTATGTTGAAACCTGGGAGCAAAAGGTTGGAGCCGAGGAGGCACCAATGGTGGTTAGTGATGTAGACCCATGGGATTCCCAGCCTCGGACCCAGAAGGGATGGGGGACAAAAAGGTTCCCTGTTGGGCTGCCTTCAACACACACATTAGTGGCCTGGAAGAAAATATGATGGAGGTAAAAGGAACTCCGCCCTCATTCCTTTGCTCCAGCTACCTCTTTCTGAGAACTAAGACGAAGAGAACAGTCATAGCCATCAATGACTCTGAGAATTCCTGGAAAATGGCAGCAGGGCATAGTAAACCTAGATTGCTGGAGACCAGGAAGAACCTAGGGACCACGGGCTGGGTTAGCTAATATCTATGTGGAAAACTGCAGGATCTTCTTTAACAAAGATTTGGGTCTTAACCCCACAGGAATACTGTACTGGACAGTATTACATCTTGCAACCTTTTCCTGATGTAATTTTTCAGAGGTGGAATACATATAATGAATTAATGTCTAGGGAAAAAACAGTATGAGCTGCTGGAAACTTTCATGCTATTACATCAGGATAGACAGACGAGCTGATATAGTGCATGTTTAAACAGTCCAGAATGAGGCAATATTAACAATATTTATTTTGGTACCCAAAGTAGGTGTTGACATTTATATGAAGGGTATGCAGACCCACCCGTCCTTCTGTACATTGCCATGCTGTTTAAAGGGCCAACCACCCCTTGAGAGTGAACCTGTTTTATTTACTAAAAGTAAAGCTTTCTTGGGTTGCATTTGGGGGGTGGAGGCGGGGAGTGTAAAAATAATTTGTTAGCTGTCAAGATAGCCAAGCAGAAGGAAAAATGGCTTTTCCCCTCCTTTATAATCTGCTTTGATGACATGGTAACTAAAATAAGCAAGCTGAGCATATGTACTCAGAATGCATTGATCCAGAGGCTCTAGGGCGGGGCCAGGCCTTCAGTGCTTTCTAAAGCTCCTCAGATGATTCTATTGTGCAGGCAGGGCCGAGAAACCCCTTGTCTGAAGTCTCACCAGTTGGAACTGGTATTAATTGGGAGGAAACTTAGTCAAAAAAGGAACACTAAGAAAGGCAAATATGTAAATGAGCTATGAAATATAAATGTGCTGCTTGATGAATTGCTTCATCAAATTAAGGACATGAAAAGAACTTTGAGAGTTCAATTATTTCAGTCATGGGCATCCAGATAGGAACATTCTCCAAGAACTGATATAAATAATAATACATGTACATATACATATACACATATGTATTTAATCCTCATCTGAGGATATGTTTTGCTTTTAAAAAAAATGATTTGAGAGAGAGAGAGGAAGAGAGAGAGAGAGAGACCTGAGGATATGTTTTGCTTTTTAAAAAAAATGATTTGAGAGAGAGAGGAAGGGAGAGAGAGAGAGAAACATACCTGTGAGAGGAATATCAATTGGTTGCCTCCAGTACACGCCCTAATCCAATTGGGGTTCGAACCTTCAATCTAGGTATGTTCCCTGACCTGGAATTGAACCCACAGTCCTTTGGTATACAGGATGATACTCTAACTAACTGAGCCACCAAACCAGGGCCACAAACTAATTTTTTTAATGGCGTTCAGTGGTGAGTATTCAGGTATCTTTCTGTAATTTATTCCAAAACACTGGAATGGATGCAAAAGCAAGTAAATAGACCAGTAGTAAAAAGTGATCTAGAAAGAGCCTAGTTTTACAGAAAATAAAATGGAAGTAAAAGCTCAAGTTAGGATTGCTTTGCAGCTATGCACCATGGGTAAATTTTCAAATATGCATATTACATATAAAACTGATTTCCCCAAAATGAATTTATTATGCTCTTACAACTTCCTACCAAAATTTTTCTTCTTAGCTAACACCAGAGAGGGTGTTTCAACCATTTCTCTGATCTCTTGTAAAGGTACTGGTCTGACTAGATTTATAGGTAATTCCAGGTTGTAACAGCAATAACAGATAGCTTACCCTATTTAAAAGTTGTAATTATTGGAGGAGATGCAAGAGGATAGAAAAAGCTTTATAAAAGGAAAGACCAAAAATAGTCATATAGATGTTGAGCTTGAAAATATAAAGTCTGTGTTCTTAATTAAAGGAATTTGAGCCTACATAATAGTAAGGACTATTTTCTTTTAACAGCTGAAGAGTCAGTCAGGTAGGCTGAGCTCCAAGTCTGATGGTCTTCCCCCTTTGGTTCCTTTAAGGTAATTTCCTATTGCTTTTTTCTCACTCTACCTAGGAGGCAGTGGAGATGCTTAATTAAGAAAGGTGCAGAGGGCTCTGTCTCAAGTCCTGAAGTAGGGATTCCATTCAGTTGATAACAGGTCATCCTTTGTGTGAAATGGGATTCTGAACTCATTTGGAAAGGAAAGCAGTCACTGAACAATGACAAATGGGATCTAGTGGGAGATACAAATCAAAAAGGAGGGAACAATTCCTTAGCTGTCCTGCTTTATGAAATGGTAAGACTTTTCCAGCTCTGCCTGGATTCTGCTTAGACTTTTCCCAGGATCACATTAGGATTTTCATGGGCCTTAGGAACTTTTGCCTTTGTGGGTTCCTTTCTTTCTTTCTTTCTTTATCTATCTACTTCTTTATCTACCTATTTATTTTTCTTTTAAATAGACTTTACATTTTATCGATTTTCAAAGAGAGGAAGGGAGAGAGAGAAGCATCAGTGTGAGAGAGAAACATCAATTGGTTACTTCCCACATGCACCCCTACCAGGGATCAAACATGAAACCTGGGTATGTGCCCTGACCAGGAATAGAACCGGCCTTCTTTTGGTGTACAGGATGATACTTTAACCAACTAAGCCAACACCAGCCAGGGCGGTTCCTTCTTTTATTAAAAAAATACTAAAAATTGTATTTTATGGCTGTGTTGGTATAAAGACAAATAGACAGTGTAGGGTACAAGTAGGTTTATAGTTGTTTGCATGGAAAATACTACAATAATTAACAAAATTAACACATAATAATACAAGAATAAATTCTGTGTTTTGCATACTCACAACTGTAAACCTACTTTTTGCCCCTATCCTGTATTAATAGTATATGTTAAAATACTGTCTTTAACTTAAACCTATTTTTCTCCTGTTTATAAAAGAAATTAAAAATTTTGTTTTAAAAGTTTTGTGATGCTTTGGGTCTACTACCTAATGGATAAGTCACCGCCCACTGGAGTTGGGTAAGTGGTGAGAGGACTAGCAAAATAAAAATGGTATCAAAGGAACAAAGCTCAGGGGGCTTCCTAGGCTATATACAATGGTAAGAATGTTGGATTTTATTTTCATGAGTGAGATGGGATGTTCTTGAGGGTTATAGACAGAGAGGTGATATGATTTGACTTACGTTTTTAAAAGGATAGTTCCTTTTGTGGAAAACATACTATAGAAGGTAAAAAAGAATACCAGAGAGACCAATTAGAGGGCTATTCTGAAATTCTAGAAAAGAGATGATGTGGCTTGCCCTAAGGTGGTGGTGGAGGTGGTAAGAAGTGGTTAGAGCCCTGGCCAGTGGGACTCAGTTGGTTGGGTGTCGTCCTGTGCACCAAGAGATTGTTGGTTCGATTCCCTGTAGGGAGCATGCAGGAGGCAGCTAATTGATGTTACGTTCTCACATCAAAGTTTTCCTCTTCTCCTTTCCTCTCTGTCTAAAAATAAATAAACTCTTCTTTAAAAAAGGGAAGTGGTTAGATTATGAATAGATATTAAAAGTAGAAGCAAAAAGGATTTGCTGATGGACTAGATGTTGAATGTGATAAAGAACATTCAAGATGACTCCAAGCTTTTTCTTGAACTAGAAAAGTAAATTTTTCATTTATTGAGATTGGAAATTACAGGGAAAGCACATTTATGGAGAAAAATCAGGAGTTCAGTTTTGGACATGTTACATTTTAGATGTGTAGTAGACAGCTAAGAGGAGATGTCTGGAGTTTAGAAGGTGGCTCAGGATAGAAACAAACTTGGGAACATCTGCTTTCAGGTAGTTTTTAAAGTCAGAGGAGAAGTTGAGATCAGAGAGGGAATGTTGTGCAGATACAGTACAGAAGACACCCCAGGGCTAAAATCTCAGGTCCTTGGATATTAGAGGTTGGGAACATGAAGAGGAAGCAGCAAGGAGACTTTTTTGGAGTGGCCGGTAGTGTAGGAAGATATCAAGAGAGTGTCCTGGAGAAGAAGTGAAGATGCAGCCAGGTCTGTATGAGCAGGTGCTTTAAAACTCTGACAGCGTGACACCACATGAAATGATGGTAGACCCACAAGCTTCCTCTCTGATGGGGAAGGAAGCTAAGTTTCCACAGCCAAAAGTGTGATGGAAAACCAACCCAACGACCATTCCCTTACTCCCTTGTGTGACCTGCCACAAATAAAGTAATTTAAATAATCTCTCTGGTTGAGTTAAGACACAAATATCCCTGAGAAGGAAGAATAAGCCCAGGGTATAATCTTTCCTCAAGATGGAAAGTGCTTTCTGCAGGCAGATGACCTCTCTGGTCGAATGTGAAGAGGCTTCTCCACCCTTAGAGCTCCAGCAGGATTCTGGGCGTTAGAGAAGGACATGGTGAGAATTATGCAAAGATGGTGGTGGTGAGGAATCCACTAATGAATCCTGTCGTAGAGAGCATGGTGGACACACAGCCATGAGGGAAAAGCTCAGAAAAAGGAAAGCCTGGCTCAGACCTAGAAAAAAGAAAAAAAAATGCAATCAGGAAAAACAAAATGAAAGGAGATAAACCATTTTCTTTGCTCCAAATAAAATCTTACACAACCCACAAAAGTTACATTGAAATATGATGGTCACAGGTTTAGTCAGATATTGATTCTAAGTCAGCACCAGCCCCCAAGGCTGTTAGGATAGGGTTTCAAAAGATTTTTAAAGGATAGTAGAAAAAAGTCTTGGGTCACATCTTATACTGGGATATAACCTTAATTTTTGAAAGAAGTGTAGGAGAAGGAAACAAATTGTCATTATTAAGAAATGGGTGAGAGGCGATGTCTGAAGTTTCTGAGTAATCCTATATAATGAAAGCTTAACATGCTAAGTGTCCAACTGTTCATTTGACCGTTCAACCAGTTGCTATGACTCGTACTGACTACCAGGGGGCAGACACTCTGACTGGTAGGTTAGCTTGCTGCTGGGGTCTGGCTGATTAGGACTGGGCGAGTCAGGCCAGACACGCCCTGGAGCCCTCCTGCAGTCCCTCAGGACTGGGCGAGTTAGGCCAGACACGCCCTGGAGCCCTCCCGCAGTCCCTCCCCAGCCCCAATCAGGCACCGGTGGGGTCCCTCGGTCTGGCCTGCACTCTCTCGCAATCTGGGACCCCTCAGGGGATGTCAGAGAGCCAGTTTTGGCCCGATCCCTGCAGGCCAGGCCGAGAGACTACACACACTAGGCCTCTAGTTTAGAAATAAAATCTTTTTTAAAAAAACTGCCAGCTTCTGAAAGTACAATCAGAATATAAAAATTGTATTCTGTTTAGTGAGGTTAAATTATACAGAGACAAAGAGATAAATGATAAAATTATGCTATATATATATGTTTATTATCTACACTAATAAAAGAGAAACATGCAAATTAATCATCACTCTGTCACTCCGCTACACCCACAAGCCATGCCCATCAGCCAATCAGGAGTGAGTATGCAAATTAAACCAACTAAGATGGTGGTTAATTTGCATATGTAGGCGCCCAGTGGCCCAGGTCCCGGGAACATCATCAGGCACCCAGGTTACTCTGAGGTAGACCCCGTGTGGGCCCTGAGCAGCCTAGGAAGAGTCTGAGCCAGGGGGCTCCTAGGCAGGGCCGAGCCTGCGATCAGAGCCGAGGGGCAGAGCTGGAGATCGGAGGGGGCAGGGGCGGAGCTGGCGATCGTAGGGGACAGGGGGTCCCCTGCCCAGGCATAAGGCCTCGGCAGGGGCGGGGCCGGCGATCGAAGGGAGCAGGGGCGGAGCCGGCGATCGGAGGAGGCAGGGGCAGAGCTGACAATTGAAGGGGGCTGAGGGTCCCCTGCCCAGGCCTAAGGCTGTGGCCAGAGGCGTAAGGCCTGGGCAGGGGCGGAGCCGGTTCCAAGGGGAGCAGGAAGCGGGCCTAAGCCATCAGTAGGACATCCCCTGAGGGCTCCCAGTATGTGAGAGGGGGCAGGCTGGGCTGAGGGACCCTCCCCCAGTGCATGAATTTTGTGCGCCGGGCCCCTAGTATATAAATCTTATAATCTTATTTCTCTCCTTGCCTCTTTAATATCATCAGAGGGGGCTAGGGCAGAGCTGGCGATCAGAAGGGGCAGGGGTGGAGCTGGCGATCGGAGGGGACAGGGGGTCCCCTGCCCAGGCATAAGGCTGTGGCCAGAGGCCTAAGGCCTGGGCAGGGGCAGAGCCGGTGATCGGAGGGGGCAGGGGTGGAGCCAGTTCCAAGGGGAGCAGGGAGCGGGCCTAAGCCGTCAGTAGGACATCCCCTGAGGGCTCCCAGTATGTGAGAGGGGGCAGGCTGGGCTGAGGGACCCTCCCCCAGTGCATGAATTTTGTGCGCCGGGCCCCTAGTATATAAATCTTATAATCTTATTTCTCTCCTTGCCTCTTTAATATATATCAGAATAAAGTAGTATAATCACATTATAAAACTTTGAAAAATATAAAAAAAAATCACTCTACCTCAATCCACCCAACACAACCATCATTTTGGAATATTCCTTTTAAATCTTCTTTCTAGGCATCCATTGTCCCAGATTGAAGGAATTAATCTGGCACTCATATTGCTTTAGCAAGCTAAAGCTGCTGTAGAGCCGGTTGCCTCTATTTCATTGTGTGCCCCACTGATTCAAGAGCCTTGGCTTAATGTGTGGGTTTACTCCCATCTCACTTTCTGCTCAGGTGGTCTGCATAGGGCTCTGTGCCCAGCCACAGGAGTGGACCATATGACTGCCCTGAGCCAATTACCACACTTCATTTCCTTGACAGTAGAGATTGATTCAAGGATGGTCATGTGACCTGAGTAGCTTCAATCAGAGCCAACCACAGAAAATATGCTAAAAATGCTGGAAGAAAAATACTGGCTCTTTTCTTCTGAATTAGAAGTTTACACCCCAGAAGCGGTTGGAAACCTTATTCTGATTACTGGGACTCTAAGAAAGAAGTAAGCAACAGAAATATGAAGCTTTGTTAAATTAAGCTATTTCAGTTATGTGAGCAAATAAATCTTTGTTTAAACCAATTTGATTTGTATCTCTGTTGTTTGCAACCAACAGAATCCTAACAGAGATAGAAAAAAAGAAAAAAAACTGCTTTTTTTTTTTTTTCTAAATGATGATATAGCACAGGTCAAGTTCCATGAAGAACTTGGTGATTTGAAGAACCCTATTTTTTTAAGTTTCTATGTACCTTGCCCCAAATTAATTTGTTTTTGGGCAAGGTACATAGTAATAATAAGCAAAAAGAAAAGGGTTACATTTTTAAAATTAGATATTTAAGTGAATACAATTATCAAAGGCTATGCTGGGGAGCTCTTTCTTTTTTAAAAAATATTTTTATTGCTTTCATAGAGGAAGGGAGAGGGAGAGAGAGAGAGAAACATCAATGGTGAGAAGGAATCACTGATTGGCTGCCTCCTGCACGCCCCCTAGTAGAGATCGAGCTCAAAACCTGGGCCTGTGCCCTGACAGGGGGTCAACTTGTGAACTCTTGGTTCATAGATCAACACTCAATCACTGAGCCACACTGGCTGAGCTGGGGATCTCTTTTTCACACACACAAACACACCTTCAGTTGCATGGGAAATTTTTGCGTAACAGTGATTTGGTGGAAAGCAAATGAGAAACAAAATCATATACAAAGCGATTCCTCTCAGGCAAATCCCCTGAAACCTACTTTTAAAGCACCTTGCTTTAAAAATCCACTTTCAATGCATCACAACAGCAACTGAATACTGGAAATAAAGAATAAAATTCTAGCTCTGGCCAGTGTTTCTCAGTGGATAGAGCATTGGCCCATGCATGGAAGGGTCATGGGTTCAATTCCTGGTCAAGGGCACCTACCTGGGTTGCAGATTTGATGCTGGCCCTGGTTAGGGCATGTGCAGGAGGCAACCAATCAATGTGTCTCTCTCACATCAATGTTTCTTTCTCTCTCTTTTTAAAAATCAATGAAAAAAAAATATCCTCAAGTAAGGATTAACAAAACAAAAATTTCTACATTAAGTAATGTTCTCTATGCTGTAAAACTGTTCTGATCTAGACTGAATCTGGCCTAGAGATTGAAGGAATTAATCTGGGACTCTGCTTTAGCAAGCTAAAGCTGCTGGAGAGCCAATTGCCTCTATTTCATTGTGTGTCCCGCTGATTCAGCCTAATCCTGGCTTATCTGTTGCATCATTTGTCACCCCATATGGAAACCTATTGACCCCATAAATTATCAAATCTTTGGTCCAGACATTTCAGAACTGTATTTTCATCCCTGTCAGAGCTAACACATCAGAGTTCAGTTTACTGTTATAAGATCAAACCTAAAAGCTCAGAAAACTTGTAGCCTCATGGTGGAGAATTCTAAATATAGGGTGTAGTGTGGCCAGCAGTAACCAACCCACAAAGAAACAGGCCTCATTTTTAGGATTCTGTGCAACAGTTGGATGAAATTTCTTCCAATAAATGCTCTAAGAACAGACACAGTCCTGTAGAGCATTAAAAGATAAGTGTTTTTGGATGATAACTTTCATAGCTGTGTAGCAGATGGGCCAAGTGGGGAGAGCTGTTAGAATAGATAAGACTT
Source organism: Myotis brandtii (assembly GCF_000412655.1). NCBI lineage: Eukaryota > Metazoa > Chordata > Mammalia > Chiroptera > Vespertilionidae > Myotis > Myotis brandtii. Next base: position 2,663,195 of record NW_005364596.1, read on the forward strand.
GTAGAGAGCTGAGGTAATGGGTATGGAAACCTGAGGCTTATGGAAGAGCCTTAACTCTAAGTGCCTGCTGTGTACTCCATGAAGGCACAGATTTGTCCATCTTGCTGGTTATTTGTTGAATAAGTGCATTAACGAATGGGTGACTTACTCTGTGTAACCAATTCCTACCCTGTTGGCCAATCCTTTTACCATAATAACCTTTAACTCATATAAATCCAAATGCCACTTCCTCAGACCAGACTATATTAACCTGCTGTTCACTCCCATTGTCCCTGCCTTTGTAACAGTCATTACACTACTCAAAGTTTGTTATTCCTATTATTAGGCTGTAAGCTCCACACAGGCTAGAATCATGCCTATCTTATTCTTTGCTGCACCTAATAAACATGTTGAATGAATGTCACTTAATAAATCTTATTTCATAAATCTTCTTATCACCATTTCACATGTGAGGAGCTCACCAGGAAGCTAAGTGACTTATCCAAGTTAATAAGATGCATGTTGGAATATGTTACATACATCGACACTTCCAAAATAGACTATTGTGAGAAATGCTCCAAAAGTTAATTTTTAAATTTCTAGGCCATTTTCATTATTCTTCTGGCCCCTTACAGATAGGTACAATTTTAAAAGATATATTGAATACAAGAAATCACATCCGTGCATACACATACACATCTGCCTGTGCACCACTCTTTGTTAAACAATCTGTGCGTCAAAACCTCTCTCAGAGTGTTGAGCAATAAATGGGAAAGCCCAACAAGATAATATCTTGACCCAACATTAGCTCTTAAGGGAAATAAAACTCTCATAAAAAACAAAAGCTAATATAAAAACTTCATACTCCCAACCAAATAAGAATAATAAAAGTGATAATGATAATGATTGCTAGCTCGTATAAAGTGCCAGAATGTGTCAGCTGTGCAAAGGCATGCCATTTACTCTCATTCAAGCCGCATAACAAAGGTATGTGGTAGACCCAATTAATATTTTCATTTCATAGACAAGTAAACTACCTGGAGAGGTTAATGATTTTCCCAAAGTCACATGGAGAATGAGTGACAAAACTCAGACCCAAACATGATGTATCTACCACTCAAGCCTACCCTAGAGAGAGAACAAAACACAAAGCCCTGGGTACTGCCTCACACTCAGAGCCCCTCAAAAGAACAACTTATAGTGAAAAACTCTATCCTCAGAGCACTAGGAACTTAGCAATTTTCAGGTATGTTGACTTGACTTTAACATTGTTGATCTAAAGCATCTTTTTAAACCTTTTTTTGAGATTTGGAAGCATGACTAAACAGGTCTTTAAATCCATCACTTTTGTGGCAGTGTAGCTAGTTTAAAATAAAGGTATTTCTTCTTCACTAATAACGAATTATTTTACTTTTTCTCTCTCACCTCACCTCTAAGGCATCAACCATCAAAGTGACTAACTATTGGTACAAGTGTGGTCTGGTAGTTTCCAATCTTGACTGTGGGCCAGCATTACGTGGGGAGTTCTTTTGTTTTCTGTACTATTAATATTTCAGGCAAAACAATTCAGAAGCAAAGCGAAACAACAACAAAACATGCACTGCATTCAGTAAGTGACATTAGCTTTCTTCTTTAACCCTACCAACAACTTTATGAGTTAGATATTAGTAAACTGCAGTGCAGAGAGAATGTTACTTGCCAAAGTCACACAGTCGTAAGTGGCCCATACTCCTAAACACTGAGCTACAGTGCTTCCTTTTATTGAAGACAACAAACCATTTCCAGAATAACTCCAACTGGATCGTCCTGTGTTAACTGATATTCTCTTGGTTGACTCCTTCAGATGGCAAAGCTTATCCACATTTCCATTCACAGATGACATCCTTATTCACATTGTGTCTAAATTTTTGCCACACCAAAAGCTCCTATGCTTTTGAGAAGACTGAAGTATATGTCATTGTTCTTACAGAAAATCAAACAACAAAATTGTTCAAAGAGGCAATCAAAGAGTATGCAGCTAAAAGTAGAAAAAATATAGAAGTGTCAGGTAATCCTATCTAATAATAGAGAAACATGGTAATTAGCCGTAACTTTGCTACCCTTCCCATTGGCTAATCAGGGCGATATGCAAATTAACTGCCAACCAAGATGGCGGCCGGCAGCCAGGCAACTAACTCGAACAGGAGGCTTGCTTGCTCCAGTGACAGAGGAAGCCAAGCTTCCCCATCTGCTGCTGCCGGCCTCTGAGCTTGCACTCTAAGAAACTATGTTGCAAATATAGAAGGTAAACAAACCCCAGAAACCTGCTTTCAGTCAGCTGGGATCTCAGAGCTGGAGTCGCAACAAAGTTTCAAATACAGAAGGTAAACAAAGCCCAGAAACCTGCTTTCAGCAGCCGAGGTCTCACAGCTAAAGCCGGCTCTCAGCTCCAGTGACAGCCATAGAAGGTAAATAAATCCCAGAATAAAAAAA
>NW_005364596.1:2666423-2670293 GCF_000412655.1 Myotis brandtii
TGAGGCCTCTTAGCATCGGGGTCAGCGGAGCAGCGAGGCCTCACTGCCCCTGTGTCAAGCGGAGCTACAAGGCCTCCCAGCACTGAGATCAGCGGAGCAGCGAGGCCTCACTGCCCCTGTGTCAAGCGGAGCCGCAAGGCCTCCCAGCACTGGGATCAGTGGAGCCGTGAGGCCTCCCAGCACCGGGATCAGCGGAGCAGCGAGGCCTCTTAGCACCGGGATCAGCGGAGCAGTGAGGCCTCTTAGCATCGGGGTCAGCGGAGCAGCGAGGCCTCACTGCCCCTGTGTCAAGCGGAGCTACAAGGCCTCCCAGCACTGAGATCAGCGGAGCAGCGAGGCCTCACTGCCCCTGTGTCAAGCGGAGCTACAAGGCCTCCCAGCACTGAGATCAGCGGAGCAGCGAGGCCTCACTGCCCCTGTGTCAAGCGGAGCTACAAGGCCTCCCAGCACTGAGATCAGCGGAGCAGCGAGGCCTCACTGCCCCTGTGTCAAGCGGAGCTACAAGGCCTCCCAGCACTGAGATCAGCGGAGCAGCGAGGCCTCACTGCCCCTGTGTCAAGCGGAGCTACAAGGCCTCCCAGCACTGAGATCAGCGGAGCAGCGAGGCCTCACTGCCCCTGTGTCAAGCGGAGCTACAAGGCCTCCCAGCACTGAGATCAGCGGAGCAGCGAGGCCTCACTGCCCCTGTGTCAAGCGGAGCTACAAGGCCTCCCAGCACTGAGATCAGCGGAGCAGCGAGGCCTCACTGCCCCTGTGTCAAGCGGAGCTACAAGGCCTCCCAGCACTGAGATCAGCGGAGCAGCGAGGCCTCACTGCCCCTGTGTCAAGCGGAGCTACAAGGCCTCCCAGCACTGAGATTCCTGAGGGGCGATTGGGGCTGGCAGCCGCCTCTCACACCTGCTGCCTGCAACAGTCCTGCTTGCACCCACTGCCGGCACCAGCCCCACATGCATCTGCAGCTGGCGCCAGAGCAGCCACTCGCACCTGCTGCCGGTGTCCAGTGCCAGTCCTGATCGCTTGATGCCATCAGCGGTTGTGAGCGTCAGCTGCCAGCCCTGATCACCCCTGAGGGCTTCTCTACCTCCCCCTGCTCCTGAGGGGAGATTGGGGCAGTAGCTGCAGCTCACACCCGCTGATGGTGCCGGCCCTACTTGCACCTGCTGCACTGTCAGACAGGGGACTGGGGGCCAGGGTGGAAGGAGAAGGGCAGGGTCACAGAGGATGGGCTGAGACATGCCTCGGTGCCCACTGCAGCCTCGTGGCCCACAGTTCCTTTCAAGGTGCACGAATTCGTGCACTGAGCCCCTAGTTCATTAATAAACACTTCCTGTTAATCTGGGTTTTGTGATGTTTATAGTGTTTATCATTTCTTTGAAATGATTCTTAAAATATTTACTTTCTTACCTAGTTGTAACGTTGTGTTCTATTTTCTAAATTGATTTTAGAGTGAGAGAGGAAGGAGAAAGAGAAATATCAAATTTGTTGTTCCACTTATTTATGCATTCATTGCTTGAACTTATATGTGTCTGACTGGGGAAACCCCGCCAACTTGGCATATCGGGTTGATGCTCTAACCAACTGAGCTAATGGCCAGGGTCTGTGTTCTATTTCTTAAAGAGACCTCTCCAATTGGTGTAAGCATTAGACTTCACAGAACAGGACTGCCCTGGGGAGGAGAATCACATTCATGATATTGGCCTCTTAACATCATTTTTAAACCAAGATTCTAATCTATAAGTTGAGACAACATACAACTATTATCACCTTCTAGGGGCCTACTTTCCATGCCCAAATTGGATTAGAATGCCATCCTATATAATAAAAGCCTAACATGCAAATTGTTCTACCGGGAGTTCGACTGCTCGCTATGATGTGCACTGACCACCAGGGGGTGGCACAGGACATGGAGGGCGTCGGCAATGTGGCGTTGGCAGCAGTGGAGGTGCTGCTGGCCCCGATGGGCCCGGGGAAACCCCGCCAACTTGGCATATCAGGTTGATGCTCTAACCAACTGAGCTAATGGCCACGGTCTGTGTTCTATTTCTTAAAGAGAACTCTCCAATTGGTGTAAGCATTAGATTTCACAGAACAAGACTGCCCTGGGGAGGAGAATCACATTCATGATCTTGGCCTCTTAACATCATTTTTAAACCAAGGTTCTAATCTATAAGTTGAGACAACATACAACTATTATCACCTTCTAGGGGCCTACTTGCCATGCCCAAATTGGATTAGAACGCCATCCTATATAATAAAAGCCTAACATGCAAATTGTTCTACCGGGAGTTCGACTGCTCGCTATGATGTGCACTGACCACCAGGGGGTGGCACAGGACATGGAGGGCGTCGGCAATGTGGCGTTGGCAGCAGTGGAGGTGCTGCTGGCCCCGATGGGCCCTGATGAGAGTGGAACTGCAGCAAGATGGTGGAGCAGGTGGGTGGGTGGCGCCAGGCCAAGGCAGATATGAGTGGGGGCCAATTGCCCTGATCAATCACTTTGTAGACAGTGACCAGAGGCCGGCAGGTTCTGATTGCCCGATTAGGACTAGGCCCAGGGCTAGGATGGGGAACTAAGGGGTGGGTGGTGGCAACCAACCTTCTGCAGCACCCAGGCAGGGGGCTACAACCTCTCACTGGCTACTTGGGGGTAGGGGTGACAGGGATGGAGGTATGGTGAGAATTTGGGGTGTCCGCCAACTCTTGCTCAGGTGCCGGGTGCCTGCAAGGAGCCCGCCCTGCACCCACGTGGCCTCTTCCGGGTGAGCCGGGCTGCAGCCACAGGGACCACAGGGGCCAGTTGGGCTACCCGTGGGTTCACGCAGGAGCCAGTCTGCGAGGCCGCCTGGGAGAGAGCGTGCTGTCTGCGCAGCTTCCATGTGGATGCTGCTGGGCGCCCCAGAGGCCCATGATGCGCCCCAGCCTGCGGTGTCCGGCAGTGCTCACTGCATCTCCGCATGGGAACTTGGGCACCGTGACTCAGGCGGAGGGGGGCGTGAGGAGGCCCAGGTGCTGCCCAAGGCCCAGAGGTCAGCTGGGCCTGGGAGAGAGCGTGCTGTCTGCCCAGCTTCCATGTGGATGCTGCTGGGCACCCCAGAGGCCCATGATGCGCCCCAGCCTGTGGTGTCCGGCAGTGCTCACTGCATCTCCGCATGGGAACTTGGGCACCGTGACTCAGGCGGAGGGGGGCGTGAGGAGGCCCAGGTGCTGCCCAAGGCCCAGAGGTCAGCTGGGACCTGCCCCTCCATGCCAGATGCTCATGCTTTGATCGCTGGCCAGGTCTAGGGACTGCACCTGTGCACGACTTTTGTGCACCAGGCCTCTAGTGGATAATAAACGATCTTCTTAGCTTGGATCAATGGCCATACCATCTTATCAAAAGGAGTCTGAGACTGAGTAGAAAGTAAAAAAAATGTTCAGTTACCTCTCTTTTATCCCTGCTTGGTTTCAAAAGGAAAAACTTAAAAAATTAGTCATGAAATGAAATTGACATACTCAGGACTATTGGGAGCATCTAAAAGGGCATTTCCTTAGATTGTTGTACCAGTTGAATTGGGCCTTCATGTTTTCTATGTAAACATATATTTTGGTAAATGTCCCTTAAACAATAGTATACCAAAGTCTATTGCACTTAACTTATATGAAGGTAATTTATTCAGTCACCTCAGTTTTTTGGAAGGCACTTGATAGCTCAAGATAAAGTAGAAAAAGACAGTCAAAAGTGTTATCCCAAATCCCATCTACACTAATAAAAGAGAAACATGGTAATTAGCGTACGACCGCTACCCTTCCCATTGGCTAATCAGCATATCCTTATGCAAATTAACTGTCAGCCAAGATGGCGGCTGGCAGCCATGCACTGAAGCAAACAGG
>NW_005364596.1:2672056-2674566 GCF_000412655.1 Myotis brandtii
ATCCGCCCTGCTCTGTGCATGACAGGGGGCGGCGCCCCAACTCCCCAATCGGCCCTGCTCTGAGCCTGACCAGGGGCTGCACCTAGGGATTGGGCCTGCCCTCTGCCACCCGGGAGCAGGCCTAAGCCAGCAGGTCGTTATCTCCCGAGGGGTCCCAGACTGCGAGAGGGCACAGGCCAGGCTGGGGGACCCCCCTCTCCCCGAGTGCACAAATTTTTGTGCACTGGGCCTCTAGTCTTGTATAATAAAACGATAATATGCAAATAGACTGAATGGCAGAACGACCAGTTGCTATGACACACACTGACCACCAGGCGGCAGACGCTAAAACACGGGAGCTGCCCCCTGGTGGTCAGTGCACTCCCACAGGGGGAGCGCTGCTCAGCCAGAAGCTGGCCTGATGGCTGGCGAGTGCAGCGGTGGTGGCGGGAGCCTTTCCTGCCTCCACGGCTTACCTTCAGTCGGACAACCCCCGAGGGCTCCCGGACTGCGAAAGGGCGCAGGCCAGGCTGAGGGGACCCCCCCCCCCACAGTGCACGAATGTCGTGCACCGAGCCTCTAGTTAGTTAATAAAGGTCTATTTTACTCATAGATGAGCCATAGAGAATCTCACTCTTGGTTTAGACATGCTTCTACTAAATTTAGTTATATTATGCCTACTATTAGGTTTAAAATAAGTAAACAAGTTAAAAAACATGGCTACAGGAAGGTTGAACTGCTGTGGATGTAAATAAGAAGGAAGAAAAGCTATGGAAAAGAGGACACAAGAACGTAACAGGAATGGGGGCATTTCAAGTGGGGGCAGACAGTCCCATGTATCACAATCGTTCCTGAGGACTTTGTAGAGCACACGATGCTCATAATACTAGTAAACAACTCTGAGTTTAGTTTTCTTTTGTGTTCCTCTGAAAATGATATTAAAACTTATGATGCTTAAATTACCAATCGCCTAGAATATTTCTATACAGTACTTTACCGTAATGTGGCTTTAAAGATAATCAAACTTCAATCGCCTAGAATATTTCTATACCAGTGTACTTTACCGTAATGTGGCTTTAAAGATAATCAAACTATAATAAAGAGCCACATTAGAACAGTGTTGCATGGAATGTTCTCTGATTTCTCCCAGGCACGGCTTGCTTTGATTATATTATTCGCATTCCCTGCCCGCACATCAAAAGAGAGTTAAGGAGTTCATCTCAGGTTAGAGACAATGTGAGATTAAGTATTTGTTGTGGTGAGTCAAAATGTGCGTAATCCACACCAGGTGAACAGTGAGTGACTGGCTGCTGTCATGTGTGCGGATGACAAGTTCCTCTTCTTCCTCGCCTGGCAGACCACGCTGAGCTTTCTCAGGCCTCACGTCGCGATGGAATCCCCCACTAGATGGTGCTGAACAAGCAGGGAGGACTGGCTGGAAAGCCTTGCTTTCTGGGCCCCTTCCCCCATTCTGACCCTCACCTCTCCTTCCCTGTGATTGATGTTCCGAGAGAGCGCGATTGTTCAGGAATGTCTAAGGATAACAAAACCCCTTTCAAACATTAGACAAACACAAGCCGAGGTGGGTAAACATCGTTAGTAGACTCCTCCTTTGTCTGTTACTAAAAGGAGTGAAGCCTAGTAGCCCCACATGCAAGCTGGTGTGCTTCCAGTTATCCTCTCAATAGCAAGGCCCCTTTTGAAATACACGGCTTATCTGCTTGGGGTAGAAGGCAGTCAGGGGGAGGTGCGGTGGAGAAGAACATGTAAAAAGTGAGTGTGTTGCAGGGGGAGAAATTCGCCTTTGACAGCCAAGTGGAAGAGTTGGACACAAGGAGCCTCCAGTCAGACACCCTTGTGTTGGAAACTGCACATTTTATAGTAAAAAAAAAAAAAAATCCCTGAGAAGTTATTTATACAAGGCTCAAAGTATCATGTAGTTACATGGATGGATCCTTATAACAATACGTGACACGTGTGTCAAGACAAGAAATCAGTTTTTTTGTTTTTTTCTTTTTCTTCTTTTCTGATTCAGACCTTTCAGCGTAATGGGGAGAGAATGCTCCCGGCTGCCTTAAACACATCCTGCTAACACACAAGTCTGCACTTAATCGCTCCTTGTTAGAACACGAGTCTGATTTCAGACCAGGCAAGAGCATGGTGTGTGTGTGTGGGGAGGGGCGGGGGGCGACCTCTGGGAATAAAGTAACCTTTGTTTCCACTCGTGCACTGGAAAAAAGCATGAGGCGTTTGATTAATGTTGATACTTAGGTGTTCATTTTAGAGCAACTTGGGGGATCCAGTGAGTTGAAACTAACTTCTTACCTTATAAATCTTAAAGAACTTCAAGTTGAAGGAATTTAACTGAAAATAATGGTGTCAAAAAGGAAGTTAAGCATTATTACTCTACTGTTATTCTTGCTGAACCAACTAGAGCAGAATTTCTTCACCAAGGCCACGAATCTGCAGTAGTTCTTTCTACAGTTGACCAGAACTGCCATAATGCTTTCTCTAGTGCTTTTTGGGGGGGT
>NW_005364596.1:2674645-2697721 GCF_000412655.1 Myotis brandtii
GTATAAAAGTGCATTGAAATATTCCCTCCAGAGCACTATGTGCCAAGAAATGTAAGGGGCTGGATGGTGGGACTGTGTTTGGAGAGGCCAAGAGGAATGAGATGAATAAATAATATCAGAGGTGGGGTGAGATGATAATCAGAGGCAAGTGTAGCTGTGGGTCTGAGGACATTGTAGGCAGGAGTGAGAAATGCCTGGGGGAGAAGGAGAATTCGGTCAGGAGTAGAAATTGGCATGGACATATGTGTGTTTCTAAGCAGCCCTGTTTTTGAAGGTGGACTTTGTTTTAGGATGGAGGCTGAGGAGAGTAAAAACAGGTTCAGAAGGAGGGTAGGGGTGAGCTAAATGTCATGCAAAGGTCAAAGAAGACAGAAAATTGTCCTGGTGCATTTTCACCAAGTGCCTTGATGTGTAACCACCAGCAAGGCATCTATGTTGTGGCTGGTCTATAGCTCCCAGGCAGCTGGGCTGTGGGATATCTTAGTGCAGGCACTAAGATACCTCTCTGGGTGCCTGCCTAGTGTGAGGACCATCATAACAGCATGGTTACCCATGGTCACTTTGATCTCACCTTGAAAAAGAGAGCCTTGCAGCACTCACAAATGGCTCGGAGTTGCTGGGGAAGTTCACCATTGACAGGTGGTCTTGGTGAGGTGATGGTGAGGAGTAGGGTGGCCCAGTGTTATAGTGTGTTATGTATTTTTTAAAATTTTATCTTATTGCTTAAAGTATTACAAATAGTACATATGTCTCCTGTGTTATGTATTTTTTGTTGGATTAAAATTACCTCAAAATTTAGCAACTGAAAACAAGAAACATTTATTATATCATTCAGTCTCTCTGGGTCAAACGTTGGGAGTGACTTAGCAGGTTGGTTCTGGCTCAGAGTTTTTCATGAAGTTGCAGTCACAATGCTGGTCAGGGCTGCTGCAGTCACCTGAAGGTTTGACTGGGGTTGGATGATCTCTTTCCAAGGTGGTTCACTAACATGCCTGGCAAGTTTCTGCTGGCTGTTGGCATTCAAAGGCCTGCATTCTTCACCCTGTAAACCTCTCCACTGGGCTGCTTGAGTGCCCTTACAACATGGTGGCTGGCTTCTCCCTTGATTCAGGGAATTCGGGGAATTAAGCTCCACCTCTTTAAGAGGAGTATCAATTTACAGACATATTTTAAAACCACCTCTAGCAGGGAAGATGGTTACATAGCTGTCTCCCAGATGGCTAGGGCAGAGCCTTAGTAGACTCTGTGTCTCTTATGGAACAGCCACACACTGTTTCACCTGGGAGTTTGCTTTTTGTAATCCTCACCCGAGGATATGTTTTCATTGATTTTTAGAGAGAGGGGAAAGAGAGAGAGAGAGAGAGAGAGAGAGAGAGAGAGAGAAACATCAGTGTGAAAGAAAAACATCCATTGCCTCCTGCATGCACCCTGACTGGGGTGGGAATCAAACCTACAACCTAAATATGTGCCCTGAGAGGGAATCAAACCCATGACCTTTCAGTGCATAGGATGATACTCCAACCAACTGAACCACACTGGCCAGGGCTATATTACTTTTTTATTAGACTGCATTTTATGACTATATTCTCATGGCTCTTTGTTTTTGGTTGGATATGTAAAAATTCACGAAAATGTGTAGTCTTACTGATGATCATTTATCATTAAAAATGTTACATTAAACACACATGGACAATAAAAGAAGTTGGGGGCGGGGAGGGTAAGCCTGGCTTCAATAGCTAATACCCCTGAGTATGTTAAGAGTGAAGGAGAGCTTGAGCAAAATTCATGGATTTTAATATTCCATGGGTGAGGGTATTTACTATGACACAAGGCATTATCCATTTCTAGACATCCTAAAGTATTTCTAGGAGCCAGGAATTCCACAGGTGGGCAGTTAGAATACTCTGCCAAGAACTGAATTAACAAAGGCATTCAAAGTTCTAGGTCAAAGTCATCAGCAAAGAATTAGCCTGATTCCAAACAGAGTAGCAATCAAGGATGCATTCAGCAAATAGCACTGCTGGCTTGTTCTCCCAGCTGTGGCTATCTGGGCCCAGAGTTCAGATGGGACCATTTGGGGGTATTGATGACACTAATAAGTGGTGGAATGGCAGGTGGGGGAGTCCACACAACTTCCACTTACCTCAGAAAGGAAGCAAACGCTAAGTGTTAGGAGTGGAATATAGACAGAAATTCTATGCTGGCAGCTCTTAGGAAGTACTCCATATCCCCAATTTTGAAGATTTTAGGTTGCAAAGACCTCAAAGCAAATATTTCCTATGACACTGGGCAAGTCACTTAAACTCTCAAACTTAGTAGTTGCAAAGACCTCAAAGCAAATATTTCCTAGTGGCATGACACTGGGCAAGTCACTTAAACTCTCAAACTTAGTTGTCTCATTTGAAAAATAAGGAGTATAGCATTTGGTTAGTAGAGCTTTAGTAAGAATAAAACAAGATAATCCATGCAAAGAGCTTGGGACAGGACCTGTCAGATAGAAAACACTCAATACCCATAACTGCTATTATTACTTGAAAGGAAGTTAGGAAGGAAGAACTTATCAAATCTAAATAGTGTTTCACACAAGACAAATATATCCACTGGTATATCAAAGTCAAAGATTGTACTGTAGGAGGAAAAATTGGCCCGTGATTTAGTGGGAACAGATTCCCACCAAATCCTAATTAAAACAATGTTCAGCTTCAAAAACACAATACAAAACTAAAGCAGACATCAGATAGGGTGGTGAAAGTTGTTGCTCAGAGACAATAGTTTACCTCCCACGTGGATTCCAGTCAGCTTGTTAAGTGCTAAAAGTCAGATCGCAGTCAGGTACTGTACCTTATTTTCTGTCCCTGAGGGCATGGTAACCAACCAGGGCACCTGGCCACGAGTCAATGATCCATGCTTAACGGCAGCTCTGACAATGCACACCCATGGCATCTCTCCAGGGATGAACCACGCTTTTTCATTTCCTGTTTAGTTTCACATGGGTGGTGATTATTTATGGAGTAGCAGGAGATAAAGTTTTTTCTTTTCTTTTTTTTCAGTTGAGCCACCCATTATGGGTTTTGAGGTTCATTTTCTAAACAACAACTAATCTAATCGTTTGATTAGGTTACTCCCGCCACATTTTCTGTGTGGCCACTGAGGTCAGGTGTCATTACACTTGGCATTGGGGGCATGTCAAAAACATAGCTCCCAATGTATCCTGGGACTCTTCGTAGCATTCTATGTGATGGTTCCAATTTCACTGTTAGTTTTTTTGTTTGTTTGTTTGTTTTTTGCAGATATTTCCTGCAGTTTCTCTATCTTTTCTGCCTGGTCGTTGGCTTGTTTATGGTCTGCCACCACTCTCCAGTTCCATCACCCTTCTGAATTTTTCTAGTTCCCATTTTCCTAGCTCCCAACCACCCTTCCAAGCCCCGGATCAGGCTTTTCTCTGCAGGGCTACTGACTTAAGGCTGGACAAAACAGAGAATTCACAGTTGGTCCTGGTCCGATGCGGTGTGAGGGCCAATGCTGATTCCTGTCTTTCTAAAAACAGTGTTATAGAGATTCCAATGGAATCTCCTCTGTAGTTTCTAGAGCCAGTACCAGTCGACTGTTCCTTACTTACTGTAAGAAATGTTTACACACACACACACACACACACACACACACACACACACTGTGTATATAATATATATATATATATATACATACATATACATATACACACATATGAAAAATGTGGATAAAGAAAATATGAGCAGAGTAACTATAAAGCTTTGAAACCTAACTATCAATAGAGTTTCTTATGGAATTTCAATTTGATTAAGGGAATTTCAGTGCGATGCAGGTATATGGAAAAGGATGCAGCAGGAACAGACAGGGAATAAGTGTGAATATAACTGTGTCACCTACTGTCTCTAATTTGTCACACATGGTCAGTAGTCTATCCTGGGACTGAATCTGCATTCCACAGTCTTCACCCAGGAGGCCTTCCTGTTGAGTGGGGCTGAGGGAATGATACTCCACAGCATACAAGGACTCCGGGTTCATGCAGAGGGAATTGACCTAAAAGGTCCTTATTTTTTTGCCTGGAACCAGTATGTAAGGGGTACACATTGGGAAGCTGACACATATTTGCACAAGTATATTACCATCTGCATCTTGGTTCACTGACTAACTTGGTAAGAACACCAAACTGTAAAATCAATTTAAATAGAGGAGTGAAAGAAATGTAGGAGGGAACAGGTGGAAGATGATTGTTATATCTTATCAAGATGCTAGCTTTGCAAAAAGCAGTGGAGATAGACTAATTAGTTGGGTTAGCCTGGATGATGCTGTGGTAACAAATGAACCCACAAATCTCAGGGGCTCAACACAGTGCAAGCTTGTTTCTCTCTCACACCAAGTCCAATGCCAATTGGCAGGGACTCATCTCCTGCCAGAGACTCAAGAATCCAGGTTCTTGCCACCTCATGATTCTGTTCTCTCCACATGTGGCTTCCAAGGTTGCTGGGTAAGAGGGATGGAGAAGGCACTCTGGTTTTTAAGTGCCTCACCCTGGACATGACACAGGCTATTTCTGTTCACAGACATATTGTAAAAACCCAATTCTGGAGAGAACCTGGGAAATAGAGAAGAGCACATGAATGTTCAGCAAACACAAACTGAATTCACCACAGACATTAAAAGAAATGACAGAAAATGGGTGAGTAAAGGAAAGGACAAATAAATGCAAGAGACTATTGAGAAATGGAAAGAGATAACAGAACAGGAGGCCACACCCTAGCCTCTCCCTCATGGCATTAATGGGTGATTTAGGGTTGACTTTTACTTTATAAACAATTTTTTTCTTAATTAAACTAATACATGCGGACAGGTAGAAAAAATTTAAAAAGATTATATGTATAAATCACCCCCCAGTCCCTCCAATTATAACATGTTTTTATATTTTCTTTTTCTTGCTTTATTTTTTTAAAAGACTCTATTAAATGGTCCCTCCTACACAGAATTCCTTATTCTTCCCACTGGGAACACACTGGCCCTTTTTCTATAGAGCACTTACCACATGGTTGATCCCAAAGCCTGTCTGTCTCCCCTGTTGGACTTGAGTTCCTGGGCACCTTTGCTTCCCAGAGTCTGGCATGGATCTGGGATAGAGCTGGATGAATGAATGATGCTTTCAGGTATAAGTGAAGGAGTGAATAAATGAATGGATGGTTCTTGCTCTTTAAATTTTGTGTTAGAATTAGATATTTTCATGCCCCCTCCTCTGAATTCTGTAGTAAAACTTAACTCTTACTTCTTCAGAAGACTTTAGGGACCCAGACTGGCAGGAAGCTGGGATATGTGGAGGTCTAAGTTTGTAAAATGTGGTGAGATACACCACATTTCCAGGGCATGTCAGGCCGGATGGGGTCCTTGGATGCCCATACACATGGAAATAGGGGCCAGCTGCTAATGCAAGGAGTAAAGGTGAAAACGGGGGGTTTTCAAAGAACCATGGGATAAGAAAGAGAGTAACCAGAGTGAACTGGGAAGACCAAGTATGACAAGACTGAGATGGAGCTCATCAGAATCCAAGGCTATTCCGAATCCAAACCAATGAGAGACTGGGGGGCAAATTTCGGAAGGAAGATTCAGGGTGCAAGAGGTCTTCCAGGAGAAGGGTTTGCTCTGAAGCTAAGTGGACTGACATAATATGCCCTTGTGTTTCCAGGAAACAAAAATACAGCCTTGGGTGAAAGACTGAAAACCTTAGCAAGAATAAAGGCTGGATAGTGAATACCAGTACAAAGGACTGGGGTTTGAGATGGGAGGGAGGGACAATTGGGGGAAGGAAACAGGGAGAGCAAGGGCTATTTGTTTGTTGAGTGAAACCAAAAGCTTTCAACATGTGCCAAACTAATTGAGGCTTTGTGCTTGTAACGCTAGTCGCTGAGTCACCTGTACTTGGCGATTCCCTTGCCTTGTCATATAAGCAGTTTACCTGACCGATGGTGTGCTCTAGGTCAGAGAGGCTTCAGGATGGCAACACATGACTGGAAGAGGGAATGGGGGAGAGGCCAGCACTCCAGGAGCACCCTGCTTAAAGAAAGCGGCACTGATTCTCCAGGGTGATATCAAGAGAAATATTTAGATAAATGATAGAGCTCAGAAGGCCATGCTCTCCGCCCGAGAGTTGTTTCAGAGGTATTCATAGCACCTGCTCTTCTTGTTGGGGCACTCCCTGTTCAGAGGAAATGGCTTGATCCCGCTTTGGCTACACAGACTCAGCTTTTGGCTTTTCCAAGCTGCTGGGGTGAGTCACTGGCAGTACCTACATTATTCTAAAGCATCAGGGAGAAAGACTGTGCTAGTCCCTGCAACCACCATGAAACGTTGGATGGTCTCCAAATACTTAGAATATCCTTGAAGCTATCAAGGGAAACCAGCCAACTAAAATGTATTCTTCCAAAGGAAGTTCAACCCTCATCAAGAATCTGGGCAAGATGAGAGACTCAGCAAAAGTATTGTCAGTTCAAATTTGGTAAGGTGGGTTCAAGACCCCATGGAAGTGGGTAGGGTAACTTTGGCCTGTGAGAAAAAGTTCACCAACAAGTAACTGAAAGCAAAAAGTTCATGATCAGAAACTCCAATATCTGGAAATCAAATACTCTAAATCCACATTGTACAGTGTAGAGAAACATTCCTTATGAACTTGAGACAATTATAATAATATGGTTAAGAATGAGCTGGCATTCAATTTACAGCATATCTAACCCAATACTTGAGAAAACTGAGGACTAAGAAAGTGGTGATTTGTTCAAGGTCACACCATTATTTAAAAGGTGGCACAGCATGTTAAGATATGCAAATGACCCATCAATATGCTGCCAGGGGACCCCTACCCTTCAACCCAAAACATTTCCTATTCACATTGTTGGTGAAGGTGAGATCTTCGGCTCTAAATAGTACAAGGTGGCTGAATACATGACACCCAACACTGGACAGGTGAAACGGACAGTAGTTCTTGGGAGCAGAATGAACCGGAAGGGGCTATGGGAGGCAGGCTTTATAAAAACAAGAGAGTGTGGTGACGCCTGACTCCTATAGGAGGATGTGATTGGCTTGTTTGAATAATTTCACAAGCAGGAAGGGTGGTAAAACCCATTAGGTTGAGGACCAGGTGGGTGCAGCCAGGTGAGAAGCCTTTCTCACTGGGTCAGGGATGGGACATATCTGATAAGAGAGTGGATATCATGGTTAGACCTCTGGAACCCCGAGAGGCTCAGCGATGTTAAGGCAGCTCTTGAAATTTGAGGCCTACAATGCCTCCCCCAAGATCTGAAGTCTCTGCTCCACCATGTCCTGGCTGTGTGACCTTAGGCTAATTATCTCCAAGCTTGTCCTCCTTGAAAAAAATACTGTATAGTACTCACCCCCATCAGGCTGCTATGAGAATAAGTGTAAAGTGCTGAGCACATTACCTGGCACATATGAGTACTGAGTAAA
Organism: Myotis brandtii; assembly: GCF_000412655.1. Classification (NCBI taxonomy): domain Eukaryota; kingdom Metazoa; phylum Chordata; class Mammalia; order Chiroptera; family Vespertilionidae; genus Myotis; species Myotis brandtii. The sequence continues at coordinate 2,682,131 of NW_005364596.1, forward strand.
TGTTAGTTACTGTCGTCCTCATCATTGGAAATAGTAACAGTAATGGATGGTTTCTTCCCATTTTGTTCTTAGTTGAGCAGGTCTTTGAGTGAGATTTTGCTTTTAGGTTACTTGGGTCATATAGTGACCTCAGCAGTCACATGGATAATGCAGACATTGCTGTGCTCCCATCACTGCCTTGACTTGACTTTGGGAGCAAATGCTCCCTCAGCACCATAAGACAGATGTGGAAGGGGTCAGTAAGTGGAGAAACAACTCCAGCCAAGGCCTTTCTATTAAGCTGAAGATTTAGGCTGTTTATAAGTTCTTTCCTTTTACTGTCTAAAAAAATTTATTTTGATCAGAAATGGAAACAAAGGGATTAAAGGAATCAGAAGGGTGATTTGTAATTGGTCTCCAGACTGCACTCCTGTTTTCATTTGTCAAGAGCAAGCTAGTGAATAAGACTGCATAAGAGGACGTTATTAGCGGTAGCTTTCCTCCTGCAGCCTGGGATTAGAGGAATACTTTAACCTTGACACACTCATTTTATGATCACAAAGCCCTTTGCCTATCCATCTATTTTCTCCTTTTTATTTGCCCTGATCCTGGTAGAAGCTCTTAAAATTACCAGAGAATGGTTTTGCATTTCTTTCCCTCTGTCCCCTCCTCCTCTCCTCGTTGTCTTCCTCTAAATGTACACACCTATCATTACAAAGACAAAGAAAAACAAACCCTTAAGGATATGAATGTGACACCTTTTTACACCTATTCTAGAAGGCTGCCAAAGAGCACAAATGTGACTCTATTGGTGTCTCGAAGAAGAGCCAATACATATAGTATTGCTTTCCAAAAAGAAATTTATTAAAATTAACAGAGTTCCAGAGAAAGCATAAAAGAGAATGTAGGAAAAATATGGAATATATTTAGCCATCAACTCATCTGCAAGGAACAAAGGGAACCAGGGAAATGCGTATGTCAGAAAAATACGCATGAGCCATTTTATCCAAATGGCGATTATGAAAAGGATATATAATCTTGTTTTAACGATCCATTTGAAATTGTTGTGGGGCGGGTGCCACCAATGTGCATAAATCTCTGAGGTTCAAGTGTACAATTGCTTGTATATTTGCTAATGTGAGGTCTTTATTCCGAGTTAAAGGTTAATTGTAAAACACTTGACTAGTATCCCGAAGACACAACTATCTTTGTTGGTTTGATAGTTGGAGAAATCTACCCACCATACACCAATTTATTATAATTATGGAGTTTTACTTTACTTTTTTCTTTATCCAGCAAGATTTTGGACTTGTTTTAGATTAAAGCGTAAGTCTGGTTAATTATGGCATTTACTCCTCAGCTTGTAATTGGTATCTGGTGCTTCTGCCTCGGAGAGCTCTGTGTCGTTTCAGGGGCCTAATGACTTTGCCTGAGGTGAACGAAAATGGAAAGTACCGGCTTTCTTAAATATTTTCAATTATTTCTTGTTGCTTCCGCAGTTTAAGATAGTTTCAGAGTAGGGGGTAGGAGTGGTGCAAGGTGGGTAGTATATCTGATGATCTCCCAGTCACAGGGATGCAGATAGGGGCTCTGTATTACTGGCAGGGCCGGGTGCCAACATGTAATCAAATAGGAAACTGGGTGCCAATGGTAATTTTTTGAAATGTGCTTTTATGACATCCTCCTCAAAGATGAAAGCAGTGTTCCCTAAAACAAACAAACAGCGCCGGACTCGGGCTCAGGCTCTGATAGGAAATTTATTTATGTTTCACCAAACCCGACTTGAAAGGCAGTGTACATGATTTGGAACTTTTAATTGTTCTTGTTTCTCCCTGCAAATAAGGAAATCCTGGCTTTCTGTGAAAAACTTCTAGATCCTGACTCTTGGTTTCTTTTCAAGGTTCTGCCACACTAATTGCTTTCTGTTTGATTCCGTGCCCTTCTGAAATTGAAGGCTGCCTTCAGGCAGGAGAAAAGCTGTGGCGGTGACTTGTGGGTTTGGGGACTGGGGTAACCCACAGCTGTGGCTGCAAGCCAGTCTCATTATCGCTCGGCTCGACGGGGCAGGCCAGGGGGCCCGTTTTACTGCTTCAGATCTGAGCCTGCGACTCGAAAGGGTAGAATCTCGAAGCTTTCCCTGCATTATTTATCATTTCTGACTGATAACAGCACCAATTTCTTCTACGAACCAAACACGGGTCATTATGGTTTGGTTTTAATGTGGTATTCGGTATTGTATTTCACTGCTCTTCAACCGCAGATTTGCAAACGGGGAATATATTCAGGGGTATGTGTTTCACAGGAAATAGACATTTCACTTCTTTTCAGCAATAATGTGACTTTATTGCTTCTACACCAAAATATCTCTAATATTGTTATATGATTGCTTCCCCTTTAAATCTGTCCAAACTGCGGTGGTGAAAGTTGGAATGACTCTCTTCGTGTCTGAGAACATGTATGTGTTTATAAAGTCAGAAACAATTTCATCAGTTGTGTGACCCGATGGCTTTATAAACTCAAAGTACAAGTAAATAAATGGCGTAGTAATCCAGAAAGGTTGACTCTGGGGGGGATACAGGCATCCTTGCTGAATGAAGACTTTTCAGCCCTGGCCAGTGGCTCAGTTGGTTGGAGTGTCCTCCCTTGTACCAAAAGGTTTCAGGTTCGATTCCAAGTCAGGGCACATACCTAGGTTGCGAGTTTGATTTTTTCAGTTGGAAAGCAACCAACTGATGTTTCTCTCGCTTCTCTCTCTCTTTCTCTCTCTTTTTCTCTCTAAAACCAACGAACTTATCCTCAGGTGAGGATAAAAAAGAAAAAGAAAACTTTACAAAAAGTGATAATTACCAGGGAAAGCTGTGGGTCAGAATCCCTGGGTTCAAATCCCAACTCTGTCACTCACCAGCAAGGAAGCTCTGTCCTCAGTGCTTCAGTTTCTCACAGGTCACCTGAGGGTTTAATGGTACCTGGGTCTTAGGACTGTTAACACATTTTGGGGTGTTTAGATCAGCACTGGGCACTTTGTGGGGGCTCAATAAATGGCAACTACTGCTATTTTCCTAAAATGTGCTAGCACTTTTAAAAATTTGCCCATTAAACATAATTTGGCCTTTTCCTGCACTCTGAGTCATCCGTGACAACTTCAGTGATACCAAAGGGACACCATCCTGGGGCCCCATCTAACCTCCAGCCCTCTCGGTGGCGCTACTGTAGCCTGGAGCCATTAGCCCCTGTCTACCTGCTCCTCCCCACTGCCCATCACTTTGTGGCCCAGCCCTCACACTGAAGCACATGTCCCCCATGCTTCCCTTTCATTTTCCTTACCAAGACCTGAGTGAGTCTTTCCCCCCACTAGCTGGTAAGCTACTTGAGTCCAGAGGCCTCAGCCTGCCTTGACCATGCTCTTCCCTAGGGCTCCTGCACCGGGTTCCTGAGAGCTGCAAGCTTGGTGCCTACTCCACTTACAAGCATGCTCTCCAGAGGCCAACTCCCTGGGTTCAAGTTCTGGTTTTACAGTTTGCTGGCCTGAGTGAGGGCGAGAAGGTTACTCAAACTCTTAAGTTTAAGGCTTTAAAGACCTCATTAATAAAAAGGTGACAATAGTACTCACTTCTTGGGATTGCTGTGGAGATTAGATGAAGTGAGCTAAGTGGAAAGACTACTAGCATATAATAAGCACTCAATAAAAGTGAGCAGTAATTATAATTGTGGCTAAGCTAAGAGCATAATCAATAGCCCTCATCGATGCAGCTGCCCCATTCTCTGTTGTAGAGGTGGTGGGAAATGTTACGTGAAAGTCAACATGATCCAGAGAAAGGAGTTTTAAAAAGAATAGGAGTTTTCAGTATAATGTCCTATTACAAATAGGACAAAACAGGGAAATGACATAACTTTTGTTTATTCAAATTAAGACTAAATATAATTCTTTAGCTCTTGAAGCAGCATGTTTCACTTTCTAAAGAGCATCAGCTATCTCATTTTATCATTATTTTAAACCTCTTTGGTGAGTTATCTGAATTATGTGTCTACATGGCCCAAATTCGTTAGAAAATTGCAAGCATAGACCTAATGGTTCCAAGCACCATTCTGGCTGTAAATTTAAATAAAACTTTTCCCTCTGTTCTATGATCTAAGCAAACTGAGGCCACCCTGGTCATGGCCATTCTACCCTGGGTCATAGACTGACAGGCCCCAGATCTGGAAGAAGCCTTAGAAACCATCTAGTTCAACCCCACCATGTACACAGATGAGGATGAGGATGCCTAAAGAAGTTAAGTCACTTGGTTAAGGCCATAGAGCTGATTACCGACGTGATGCCAGAGGACTCCTGTCACCTGTTGGTTGCTGTGATAAGATTTGTGAGAGCACAGGTCCTTTGACTGGCCCATGAGCATGCTTTCCACTAAACTTTCCAGTTTGATTAAAAAAAAATTTACAAAAAGAGCACTAGGCCAGAGATCAGGAAGCCTGGCTCCTTTGACTCTATCACTTATAAACTTGGGTGAGAACACTTATTCCCCAGTTTTCATTTACAACAAGGGGAACAGCATGCCTGCCTTGCTGATCAAATGAACTCTTTAATAAAGGAAAAAGTGCTTTGAAAGAAAGACCAAGTCAACATTCATAAGACCAGGATTTTGGGGTCAAAACATACTGATCATGAACCCTAGCTCTGCCATATATCATTCATGTACTTTGGTCAATGCAGTTCATAAATGGGAATGAAGCTTATTATCTTATTAAATCTGCTTGAAGAACTAATAAATGGTATATAAAGTACCTGACACAAGGTAGACTCTCAAGAAATGGTAGCTATTATCAAATCATTAAAATACTTTCCCTAAACAACTTTGTGTTGTAGGAATGTGTAAGGTCACCCTGTCCAATGCTACCTCATCTTAGTAGATTTCACTGTCTGTGATCTTTGTAAATCTTTCACCCCTCGAACTGAATCACTACTAGACATGCATGATGTGTTCTTGTTGAACTGAGTAAACCTAAAGTATGTTTATATCGATATTGGCTTGCTAGAAACTTTAACTGTAGAACTTATGAAGAAAAAAATGGTGGCTTTGAAAATCAGTTCTGAACTTATTTATTTTCAAAACAATGAACTTTTCCATTTATCTAAGTTAAAAATCTAATAAGCACGACACAGTGGAAATCTATGTGAATTCATTACATGTTCTTGCATTTCAATTTAAAGGATGTATCTTTTTTTTTTCCAAAGAACAAAACTGTTTTGAAACTTATTGTGAAGGCAAGAAAAGAATTTAAGAGGCAGAAATCTTCAAATCTCAGCACAAAGCACTACCCAGGGAGATAAGGTCCAAATCACAGGCCAGCAGGGCCTTTGCACCTCCTAACGGCCTTGGGCCAGATTGTCCTCTTCATACACAGCGTGTGTGTATATGTAAACGCTCAGAGAACCATGTGGAGCTTACGCAGCAGGAGTGCGCAGGAGCCCAGGCTTCCTGGGAGAGTGGAAACTCCGTGTGCAAACACTTCCTCACACAGGAAAGCCTGACAGGCACCCCATGGCTCTGTACCTTACTTCAATTCTACTGCTCCATTTATGGAGAAGGAGAGGGAATGGAAAATGAAGCCGCTGCATAGTTGTACGCATAAATTCATGAAGTCCTCATTAGGAAGTAAAACCACAGGGTGCAAGTGATCAAAATAAATTGTATTGTCATAAAGCAATTAAGAGAAAATCAGGCAATCAGAAGGTGATAAAAGCCTATTAGTTAAAGGGCCTGAAAAACATAGCGGGTTGTACAAGATTAAATTCTCTCACACAGCAAAAATGCCAATACACGCGCTTGTCTCGCTATGGCAAAGCGTCAGATTACTGGTGTGTGTGAAGAGTTCAAATAAAAGCCTTGAGAAACGAGAGGTGCAATTTTATTTCTCACTTGTGCTGAGATTTGAAGATTTCTATCTTCTAAATTCTTTTCTTCACAATAAATCTTAAAAAACAGTTTTGTTCTTCAAAAATAAGATAAAGCCTTTAAAATGAAATGCAAGAGCGAGTAATGAATGAGTTTCACATAAGATGTCCACTTTTCAAATCATTGAGACCATTCTGGAATTATAGTATTTAGATGTAAAAAAAAAATTGTATTCCAATGCCATTATTAGAAATGAAGAAACTGGGGCCTGAGGAAGTTAAAGGCAAGTTTGCATCTGGCTGGTGGGTTAGATCATGGGCGCAGATCTGGTTCTAGAGACCAGATTGGTTCCCTGTTTGCCAGCTCAGAGCTTTTTCCACGAGGCTACCTTGCTTTTCTGCTATGATGTTAGTTCTTGCAAACTTTTCATATAACAGGCCAGATAGTAAATACCTTGGGCTTTGCGGGCCATGGGCTCTTTCCTGCAGCTGCTCTTTCCTGCTTGTTGTGGGAAAGCAGCCGTGGACAGTACTTAAACAAGGAGTGCACCTACATCCCAGTGAACTTATTTACAAAAACAGGCCAAGGGCCCTATTTGACCAGCAGGGGGTAGTTTGGTGACCCCTAGTCTATATCATGTCTTCAATAATCATTAAGGAGGCCTTACAATAACCTGAACCAAGATTTCTAGATATTATAAGCATGTTTCTAATGGGAAGATTGATCAGTTCCCTTGGCTAGGTGAGTATTTTTTCTGAGCATTATTCTAAGTCAGTGGTTCTCAACCTTCCTAATGCTGCGACCCTTTAATACAGTTCCTCATGTTGTGGTGACCCCCAATTTCATTGTTACAAATTGAACATAATTAAAGCATAGTGATTAATCACAAAAACAATATGTAATTATATATGTGTTTTCCGATGGTCTTAGGCGACCCCTGTGAGAGGGTCGTTCAACCCCCAAAGGGGTCTCGACCCACAGGTTGAGAACCGCTGTTCTAAGTTCTCTGAGGCCTTCCTCAATGAGCCCAGTCCTTGGTACTACAAGCAGCAGAGGCCCCAATCTTGGATTAGTCTTACCTGTTTCAGTAGCAGGTGCTCACATAGAGCAGACTGGTGCCGGTACACAATGATCTCGCAGTTGTCCCAGACGGGCCTCTCTGTCCACCATGGCCCACCTGAGCTTAAGGCAGGGATCGAGCTACTTTTCTGCAACTGGATAAGCAATTGTCCTAGCACTTCAAGTAATTTGTTTTTTTGGCACTGATTAGAAATGCCACATTTATTATTCATGAACTTTCCATATGCACATGAGTCTGTTTCTGGATTTTCACTTGTTTCATTAATCTATTCATCTATTTCTCCATGGATCTTTGAAATATTATTGTAGCTTCTCCACCAGGAAAGTCTTTATCCAGATTTTCTTCTGTGTCTTTTCATAAAAATTTATAGTTGTCTTACATTTTCATCATGGTTTTTACATAAGCTACAGTTCACTGATTTCTAAAGCAGCAAACAGGAATATAAGTGGCTGAAGCCAATGTAGTGAAAGCAAACACAATTACGAATGGGTCCTGGGAGTGCGCTGTGATTTCTGTATCCTCTTTGGTACTGGAAGGGACTGGCCAGTGTGCACCAAAACGAGACAGAGTGGACTAAGAACCTGGCAACCTTACAAAGGCCCTGGACCCAGCCAGGAGCACGGTGGCCTTAGCCGCTGTTGGTGAAGGTCAGCACGCTCAGGAAGAAGGACCCAAAGCTGACCCTGGGGGCAAGGACTGCAGGGACCCAGAGGTATGCAGCACCCTCCTGTCAGGCTGCACCAGCTTTTGGGTTTTAGTTGGATGAAACTAAACATTTCCCTTTGTCCACAAAGAGCTTCCTCCTTCCAGTTCACCCCAGCCCCCATTCTTGCTAACTGGCCCCAATTCTTCCTTTGTCCCTACAAAAGTTCAGCTCAGCCTGCCTTAGTTTAGTTACTCAATGGTCATTCCTGCATTCACTTTTGTGCCTGTGTTTATTGAATTGATTTATTGGGCATTTTGTGCATTTACTATCTGATTCTAGTCTCTTGACTTCTCTTACTTTGCTATGAGAATGATCTTCATTTGGCCATTTTGTTTTCTTGGAAAGACTCCAGGCTAACCCAATACCTCTTTTTTCCCACAACTAGTTAATACTGGTAGCGAATTTAAATTATTCTTCTGTGTGAGTTTTTACATTAACTACATACCAAGAGATATCAAATGCATTCCACAGAGTTGGGTCATTTCTAACTAAAGCTCCTGTCTATTTTATAAAGTCCTGTGTTAAATGAAGTGCCACAGGTATTATGAGGAGGCTTATCTAAACCAGGTGGATCTAATCAACACGAGTCACCCTCCTGGGGTGCATGCTGGGCAGAGCAGGTGACCAGTGCCACTTAGACTCAGGTGGACACCACCCGAATGGGTTACTGCTGTTGGTTTTGCCACTCCCAGTGGTAGTTAACACAGCATTTGATGTACATTGTCATGTATAAACATTCCTACTGATACACGTCTATACTAGGATGTGATGAGTAGTCATAGTAATATCATCAAAGATGTCCAGCTTGTACGTATGACTTGAATTCTCACTAATGTGGAGGTTCTCAACGTGGTCTTAGATTAGTTTGGCAAGCTTTTAAAAGAAACAGATGCCTAGGCCCCAACCCAGACCAACTGAAATAAAATTCCTAAGCCTGGGGCCCAGGCATTGTTATTTTAAAAATTTTCTAGATGATGCTAATGTGCGACAAAGGTTAAAAACCACCGTTTTAGCACAGCTTTTGGAGGAACTAGCTGACCTGCCACATACCCTGTTGTTATCAGACCTCAGTCTCTTAAACTTGCAGAAAACTTAGGGAAACTCAGACTGTGATTTAGGTCATGCTGCCTAACTTAGTATTCAACTAACTTCTACCTAACTTCTATTTGGCCTTTCTCTGTTTTGTTAATCTTCCACATCCAGGAAGAGCTGTATCAGAGAGAAGTATGTATAATTTTTAAGAGGGTCCATCAGTGCCCAGAGCCATGTTTGTCTCCACAAGGAAATGGCTGTGATATCTTTGAACAGTCTGGAAGAAATTCCAATAGAATGAGAAGTTCCATGAGTGTTAGTGGAACCAAAGCAAGTCCACAGTGGAATACTATCGTCAAAACAACACTGTATCAGCCAACCTTTCCACATGTAAAAAGAACACACTGTAATCTATGCAGAAAAATCATTTATCAAGGGATACGGGGAAGGTGGAGGAGTGCCAAGTCCTGCCATGTGATTGCCTCTATGAAGCCCATGCTGCTGCCATTGGAGGACCAGACAGGACAGTTCACACTAGGACCCATGGAAGTTCTGTTAGCACCTGTGCCCACCCCCCAAGGATGCCTTCACCGCCAACTTTGTTAAATGATGTCCTTTCTCTAGGTGCTCTTTTCTGGGTGGAAATCTGGACATTGTGCAAGATTATGCCCAGCTGCAGGCATTACTGAAAAACTGAGTGATAATACTTGAGAAGAAAGACAGATATTATAGGAAATCCCTAAAACATAGGAAGGATGATCCAGAGATACATAGTGGGCTTAAAGAATGCCAAAATGTTAGGTTGCGGGGAAGAGAAGAGATAAACCAAAGAACTTGTGTACTTATATGTATAGCCCATGGTCATGGGCAATAGGGTAGTGAAGACCTGAGGGTTGGGGTGGGAGTGGGGTATGGCCTGGGAGGAGGAGGAAGTGGGAGATATCTGTAAAACTATCAACAATTAAAAAAAAAAAAGAATGACAAACACCCTTTCTATGCTTTTCCCTTTTCCTTATCAGAGGTACCCTTGTATGCTATCACTTCTAATAGAAACTACCTGGGAAAGACCTGATGTCCATCATCCTTATGTCCATGTGAATTCAAAACTCTGGCATTATCTCTCCCTGGAGCACTTGTACTTTATCTCATCTCTAATAATGGAGTGGAAGAAAAGCTTTATTCTCTGCTAACAACATTCTCGTTTTCAGGAGTGTTGGAGGGGAAAGAGTTGTAAATAGGTGTATAAAGAGAATAAAAAAACTCTATCCAAAAACAAAGTCAACCCTGGAGGAGTTTCCCATTACCCCAAATACTTTCATTTACACACAGGGTGCCCCAGAAGTCCAGAGTTGGACTTTACGCTTAAGAAAGTTTACTGGATACTTGAAACAAACTTTGAAAGAGCTACATTAAAATACTAATAAAAAATTAGAGCTAGGAGGAAATGTTGGTAAAAGAATGCTGAGAACATATGAAGAAAAAAATTAACAATACCATGGATTTTATGGAGAAGGTGGTACTCTTTCTATTGGGGAAAAGGGAAAAATTTTTATTATGGAATAACAGGAGGGGTTTTATTTAGACCAAAGGAACAATTTCCCCACAATGTTGCCCTCAGGACACTCAGGGATTCCCCTGGCCCTTCAGCACAGGCAATTCTCATCTACCCCAGATGGCTTCCAGGAGGACTTGGCTAGAGGCAATACAATGACCCAAATAATCTCGGGTCTCGGGTCTTTTGCGGGTTTTGATGCTGCGAAAAAGCTTTTTCCCAGTCCTCCGGTGGAAACCAAATTAGTGTCGTCAAGCACACTGGTGAGGTTCATACAGTCAAATGAAGCCTCTGGGTAGTTGGTGGGATACGTAGGCACAGCTGAGACCCTGCCTGCCCTCCGATCCAGCCTCACCCTCTCCTCATAGAATGAGCAGTTTGCATCCATCCGGTCCCCTGTCCTCTTACCCAGGGTGGACTTTTGCTTCTTGGAAAGAAGCAAGAAGTCTGAAACACAAACTTCAAAGACAGAGGGAATTATATTTTAACATTTTTATTTCATTCAACTGGGACCAATGATGAAAGGTCATCCGTAAAGAACAAACAAGATAAGCATTGGCCTGGACACCTTCCAGGAAGATTGAGGAAGGGGTGGCTTCAGAGCAAAGCACGACATAATTAGATGTGTGCTGGCGCTGGTGGAGCATATCTCGTTCTGTTTTCACACAGGAGGGAGCAGTTTTCCAGTGCAAGCATTTACTAGTTGTTGGTGTTGGTCCAGTTTTACTGAGGGAGAAAAGTTGCATGTGGGAACATTTACTGTTTTATAAAACTATACAAAGATGTTAGTATTTCGTTCCCTTGCTTTTGTGAGCCTGCGTTAGATGCCAGAGAATGGTCAAAGTGCAAAAAACAGGAGACCCAAGCAAACATGTTAAAGGATGTGTTTATTTCCACTCAAACTATTGGAAAATGAATGAAAGGAAACAAGAATATCTTGATAGTAACACCTAGCATTTATTTATCAGGCACTGTAAACACATTGCCTCAATTTAATCTTCATAAAATGCTTATGATGTACCTACTACTGAGGAAAATGAGGTTCAGAGATGTTAAGGAATTTGTTCATAGTCAAAATCTGATTTACCCATATGTCATCTTTCCACTTAGCTACACATAATCTGTGGCAAACTTCGCTGCAGCCAGCCATTGTTGGGTGTTATAGTGGACTCTGTTATTGTCCTGTCATACCTTCTCACCCTTACCACTTGAGTGCATATAGCTCAACTTCTAAGTTCTTTATCTGAAGACATTTTTTGGCTGACCTTGGAGCCTTATTTGGCTCCCGCAGCAGGTCCAAAAAACCCATGCATGTGGGATCCACTTTCCGGATAAGCAGTTGTCAACCAATGACTAGGGTAGCGGGGGTATTTATACCCCAGTTCCTTCATTCTTCAGGGAGGATCATTCTAAGGCATGTATTCTATACTGACTCCGAGTTCCTCAGCAAGAATGAACTTTAGTTATCCACAGTGGGGACATGCTGGATAGCAAAGGAAGTCTCTTTCTCACTTCCCCACTTTCCTACCGTGTTTCCCAGCATTGCTATCCAAATCGACCACTTGCATTTGGATCCTTGTCTCAGGATCAGTTTCCAGAGGAACTCACACTAAGGCGGTTGTATGTGTTGCTTGCCACTCATAAATGGAGTTTGGGGTTGAGGTAACTGTGATGGTTTGATGTCAAAAATAGCCCCAATTCTCCCCCCGCCTCTGATGTTTGCTACCCTCATATAAACAAGTCTAGGCTCGTGTGTGCTGGAGGATAAGAAAACACATGAAGCAGAGCTCCTTAGAGGCTAAAGCTATGCAAGAGCAGCTAGCCCTTAGCTGACTCACCAGCTGACCACAGATAACACATGAGTGAACCCAGCCACCCTCAGCCAAGTCTGGCCCACATCAGTAAAACTGCCGAGCAGAGGCGTTGGGGGCAAACATTAATATTTATTGTTGTAAGCCACTGCTCATTGCTATGCAGCACTTTTGTGGCAATAGATAACTTATACGGCTACTGCAAGCTCTTCTAATTTCTGCTCTTTCCACTTCCTTCTTTTCACTATGCTTTAAAAAATTTTTTTATTGATTTTAGAGAGGAAGGAAGAGGGAGAGAGAGATAGAAACATCAATGATGAGAGAGAATCATTGACTGGTGGGTTTGGCTGGGCCTTTCACTATACTTATATTGTATACTAGTACATTCCCTTTCTCTATTCCTCTCTCTTAGTGTTTATAAATATATTCATATTTCCTCTGATCATTAATCAAACTGCAATTACTCAGCAATGTGTAGTGGATTGTGCCATTGATTTAACTGTAACCTAAAATTACAGAAAATCTTTTTAGACCTGTCATTCAGTTACTCTGCTTATTACAGATTGAGCAGTTAGGATATTTTTTATTTCCAATGATCATAATACAAGAAGTTGTCTAAAGAGGGGAGGAGAGCTAAGAGAACATAGAGGCCCTTGGAGGTCACAAAGGGAAAGAAAAATTCTCTCCCAGAAGATTTTTAAAAAAATCAAAGAGAGAAGATGGGAAACAAGATAATGTCATCATTTCTTCATTCTGTACATAATTGAGCTCCAACTATATGCCAGGTACTGCTAGGTGCTAAGAATGCAAGGACCTTGAAGAAATAAGGTTCTAGTGTAGGATTATACTATAAAAAACAAAAGTTAAGTAGTTATCCATATTCTGGAGGCTCGAGAGAGGATTGGTAAACATGTATTTCTTAGGTGGGGTTGAGAGTTAGACAAGCAAGAGGATTACTATGAGGCTGGTGGCTTCTCTGAGGCAGCTTGAAGGAGATCAAAAGCTGAAGGACCCAGGGGATGGGAGTGGTACTAGTGGAGAGGAGGGAAGGTTTGACAGAGAGCAAGTGAAGGGAATTCACCACCACTACCAGGCTTATGATGTGCAGTGAAGTCCTGAGAACCTGGGAGGCTGACGATGAGGAAGGGCATCCCAAGGGCTCTCTTGCCCGCTCAGGACAAGATAAAGCTCCTAGGATGGCTGAGGGGAATGGGTTTTAAATCACTCGGTAGTTCCTAGATTTACATGTACTCTACTTACTTAATAGCAATCAATGTCATTTGGCATTTGTGCTAATTAAACTTTTTAATAAAACTTTGGGTTAAGAGTGCTTATCTCATATTTCAGACATTCCCAGGAGTGTTTAGAAAGGGGCTCGGAATAGGAAAAATATGCCATTTGGCACTATTCCATGAAATTAATTACCATAAAGAAGTTGTGAAAATTTGCACAGAAGCGCTTGCTACAAATATCTGAGTCAATTCAGAAGATAAGTTACCTCAGGTTTGCCAATCCTGATTTCCCATATGGAAGCTTGCAAGTGATTCAATCTCATTGCCTTCCCAAGATTCCAACAGTATGAACTTGACCCTTAAAATCTGACTTCCCTTTTAGACCCCATGGAAGTCTAGATGCTAACACCATGAAATAAGAAAAATATGTTTATCTTTGCTCTTTAGAACAGAGTTACCAACATAAAATATTCCATCGACATTTAGAATCTCACTTCTCATTCCATTGAAGTTCACAATTCAAGCACAAGCTCTGTGTCATCTTCTGAGACACAGAAAATAATACCACTATGCTGGCCATTTGAGTGTAAGCTCCTTAAGGGCAAGGATTTTACCAGATTAGTTTACCTCATTATATTTTGAGTACCCAGTGTATTTATTCAATAAAAGAGTATAAGGAATATATACAGTATTACACTGAAGAATAACAAAGCCAATTTAAAAAAATGAACACTTAAATAAAAAGAGCACCTTTTCTCTAGGGAACTGAATGAATAATGCATTTCTCAGTATGTGAATTATAGGTACCTATACAGAAAGTATATCTATGTGGCCCAGGGTATAAAAAGGCCTTAGAACAGGTCAGGATAAATGTCCCAGGTCTCATAATTTGAAAGTCTCTGGGCAGCTACCTGTACCTCTTATCTGAACCACAGTCTGCCTATCTGTCCATATTCAGAAGAAACACATATGATCTGTGATGGTGATAAGAGGGGCAGTCCCTTCTCTCTGCTAGTCCTGAGTCCCAGGGATTTTGAATAACAAAGGACTTGTAGGTGGTGCATTGAGAAACAAAACACTGGTCATAGTTAAAAAAAAAAAAAAAGAAGATGAGTCATTGCTTTCTCTTTTTTGTGGTCTTCTGTCTTGGTTCTTTGATTCCACCAACAAGTGATCATAAAATATTAACATTATTTTTGTTTGTTCTTCAGATTTAGTTTGGCTCTAGGTGTCTGTCTATGAAAGATTTGGGAATTGCTGCTTTGCAAGTGAAGCCTGGTTTAGTATTCAGGGAGGCCCACTGAAGTACCAAGTTTGTGACTCCACCTACTTATAAAGTCCCAATTGTCAGCCATGCATTGACACAAGGAGAAAAGTCATTTTTGATTTCTGTTACTATAGGTGTAATTTTACGAGTTTCTTCTATAGTAGACAATAATCCATCTCTGGAATTTGATAAATACCAAAAACATTTGGCTTAATTTTAACTTTGTTCTCATAGGCTTTCTTTGAGATCAATAAAGCATGCTTGAATTGAATTGAATTGTAGTACTCAGTACTGTGGAAGAAAGAACAGAATCAGTGGTCATCAGCAAATGTGATCCCAAGTCTGGGTTTATCAGTCCTAGAGGAGAGTCTCAGAGTTGGAAAGCACCCTGACAGTTTTAGAATCTCATGACTCATTCTATGCTTGCATCTCCACTGTGACATGTTGCCCATCTTTCCTCACCTCCCCCAAGATGTCCATCCCACAGAACAGAGATGGAAAACTGGCAGCCCACAGGAGTGTTTTGTTTGGCTTGCCTGGTGTTTAAGTGTTGTTGTTTTTTTAATTTAGCATGTACCATTTAAAAATTGGAGAAAAGCAGTTACTTACATTGGTGCTGTGTTCCTACCAGCATCCACAGCCTGGAGTGTGGTAGCCACTCCCCCATTTAGACAAAGCACATGCTTCCCAGCTCACCCTCATTTCCATCTCGACTGCTGCCCATTCATTATGCTGCCCCTGAATGCCTTGAAGTTTCTAACTTCTCTCCAAGTTCCTATTACTGACTTGACATCACGAGGAACCAACTCTAATCAAATAAACCTGCATATTTTTAAAAAAGGAGAACTCGCCTGACCGGCATAGCTCAGTGGTTGAGCATTGACCTATGAACCAAGAGGTCACGGTTTGATTCCTGGTCAGGGCACTCAATCCCCAGTGTGAGGCCTGCAGGAGGCAGCCGATCAATCAATGATTCTCTCTCATCATTGATGTTTCTATCTCTCTCTCCCTCTCCCTTCCTCTCTGAAATCAATAATATA
>NW_005364596.1:2697748-2700161 GCF_000412655.1 Myotis brandtii
AAAAGGAGAATTCATCTTCACTTCTTCAGTTATGGTCTTCTGCTAAGGTTCATGTTTTCTTCACTCTTCTAATTTGTGTCTCCACAGTCTATTGATATTTTAGTTCATTTGAGTCAAATATTGATTGCATTCTCACAGGGTCTACATTTTTAAAGAAATAGGTGTGGGGAAGCACAGGACTGGTTGGAATGTCTGTAAGGAGGATCTCCGAAAGGTCGGGGGCCTCTGAGGGGACCTTGCCGAAGGCAGCAGCCCCTACCTTGACTTTTCCAAACAAGTCCAATCCCCCAGGATGTTTTGCTAGAATCTCTATGTTTAGTCTTTAAAGACCCAACCTTGTAGAAGCATGTGCTTTCTCAAGGATGCTTACCTTGATGATTGTATCTAGAGCTTAATTTGAGTTCAAGCTATTGTTACAATAAAAGGCCAATGAGGCAGGTGAACAGGACTGCTTTTATTTTTAAAGTAAAACAGTCCCTTAGCCCTCTCTTTCACAGAAACGTGTGTAAGAGCAATCTGTTCATCCGTTGCTTAGGGTCTGCCAGTCAGCCCCTGCCAACAGGTCCTATGTAGTTGGGGCAGGAACAAGGAAAGAATATGGTCTCTACACAGAAGAAGTTAATAGCTCATTTGGGCAAAGTGGGAGAGTAGATACTTGTGGCAGATTAGTGTACATGAGGTGTTAAATACATCAGGATGAACACTCTCACCCATTGCGGGAAGATTCATCTTATTTGCCATTGGTCAGCCAGTTCTGCCTATGTTGAGAGGAAAACTGAAGGACCTTTTTAACTTCCTGTGCTGTTAGACCTGACTTGGGAGAAGAATATGTAATTGTTCATATGGGAACAAAGTCTGATATCTTTGATGGTTAATATCAAAGTAAATTTCTTAAACCTCCTATGATTTTTCTGGACTCGCTTGTTGTTTATTGTGCTTAGCTCAAATCATGGGAAAGCTAACATTTACTTTACATTCATATTCAAAATATATTGACATTATGGTTGCTTTTGGGTGGTCTAAATGCTTCCTCAAACTTGGACAGGGCTACCCAACTGTTAGGAGAGAGATTACCTTACTTCTAAATGATCAGATCTCCACTTACAGAGTAACATAGGACTTTCTTCAACATTACCTCTCAGGAAATTTAAATTTCATTAAATTACATATATATGTATATATATGTGCATACACACACACACATACATATACAAAGAGAAACAAATGGAGATATATAAATGTAGAAATGATTACATTAAACCATTTTTTGTTGCTTTTTGCTTTGTCTTGTGTTTTCTTTTTTTGTTTTGGGGTAGGTTTTTTTTTTTCATTAAACTATTTGAAATGGGCATTTGTCTATTCCTGTCACAAGCAGACAGTAGTGAGTATGCACTTGGCCAACTTCCTGAGCATTTCCATGAAGTAGAAGAAGTGGGTCTTTCCCACTGGGCCGCACAGGCTCCCAGCTCTTTCAGATTAACAGACAATGGCACGAAGCACCTAGAGTTACTGGGAAAATCCATTATTAGTTGCAGGAAAGGAAATCATTTCAAGCAAAATAAAGGACAACACAAATCTTAAACATAATTCAAACTCTACTCTAATTTCTGGAAGACTAATCTATTTAGTTAACATTTCAAACTGTGGCTTTATAAAACCTAACCATATTAAAGAGTGACTTAGGACTGGCAACAAAACTATCATATCACACAAAAAGATTTTTTTCCAGTGCTATATCTAGTCTGTTTGGAAACTAGGAGTTTAGAAATCTACCAAGACTATCTAATTTTGCTTCTTTTTTTTTTTTTTTTTTTTGCCCAGTATTGAGGCCTGTGGGTTTGGATATAAGATATAGAAGTCTGTGGTAACATCTCAAAACATACATTTTCATGTAAAAATATTATGAGGAAAAGAGAGAATGGGGGTGCAAATGTATTAAAGCAAAAAAGAAAAGGTGATTTCAGTCTTTTATTAATTCAAATGGTTTTAGTTCTTGTTCAAAGTAACATTGCAATCAAAAGTAAAACAATTCAGTTTGCCTTAAGCATGCTAGGTAGTCCCTCAAATACAATCTGTGTAGTCAAGAGATAGACACTCATTGTGATCAATCAGAGGAGTCTCAAGAATGGCAAGATTATGGAGAACACCCAGGACAGTGGATCTTGGAAGCGAGGCTTGGAAAATGTGCCCCCAAATCACTGAATCATTCCTTGAATTGGTGCAGGCTTTCATAGGAAGCAGAGAAGTGAAACCAAAATGAGAAAGACCAAGCCCTAGAGCAGTGATGGTGAACCTATGACACGTGTGTCAGAGGTGACACGGGAACTCATTTTTTTGGTTGATTTTTCTTTGTTAAGTGGCATTTAAATATATAAAATAAATATCAAAAATATAAATCTTTGTTTTACTATGG
>NW_005364596.1:2701249-2712887 GCF_000412655.1 Myotis brandtii
CTGGCGCAGAAGATACACAATCTACTGGTGTGAGTCTGAACCTCACTCCTGGTGGAAGTGCTCAGCCCAGGCTGTGGTGGGAAGGGCATCTCCAGAGCATGATGAGAAGTCCATCATCACTTCCAACAGCCACAAGTATGATCCTGTGCCCAAATGGGCCATTCTATTGAATCTAGTGTGCTAGTTACTACGCTATTGCCTCTCAGCTTCCAATCCATCCTTCTATAATCCACTCTGTGGCTCTGGAAATTACATTTTCCCTTTGTCAGCTAGTTCCCAGTG
Organism: Myotis brandtii; assembly: GCF_000412655.1. Classification (NCBI taxonomy): domain Eukaryota; kingdom Metazoa; phylum Chordata; class Mammalia; order Chiroptera; family Vespertilionidae; genus Myotis; species Myotis brandtii. Next base: position 2,701,532 of record NW_005364596.1, read on the forward strand.
AAATCAGCCAGTAGGGAAGACTAGAGAAGACTGGAAGGCAGGAAGAGGAGAGCCGGAAGCCCAATTGGTTCCTATTTCCAGGGGTCCCTGCCTTGGTGTCCCCAGCGCGTCTCTCCCAGAAACAGCAGTGTGAGTCAAGTTGAGCCCTTCTCAGACGTCAAGTCCTCGGTCCATGAAAGCCTCCTAAGGTTTCCAGGTTCTGATAAACCCAGTGTCCCCCCTGTGGTTTCCTAACCTTAGAAGTAACAAGTGCTTGTGTAGCTGTGATGGCTCAGTGGATTGAGCGTGTCCCATGGGCCAAGAGATCCCGGGTTCGACTCCCAATCAGGGCACATGTCCGGAGTGTGGGCTCAATTCTCGGTAGGGGGCATGCAGGTGGCAGCTAATCAATGTGTCTCATCATTGATGTTTCTATCTCCCTCTCCCACTCCCTTCCTCTCTAAAATCAGTAAAAATATTTATTTTTTTAAAAAAAGAAGTGGCAGGCGCTTTTTGCAGTCCATATTCCTGCATTATCTTGGTGTGCCCTGTTGACTTTTTTGTTCTTGAATACCTTTTCTCTTATTCCTACATTTTAACATAAAGCTTAGAGTACTATACACACCCTGATGTACCTTGCTTTTTCCATGTCACAATATATCTTGTAGACATTTGTGTATAGAGCTCTTTCCCATTTTTTTTTATGGTAGCTGCATAGTATTCCATAAGGTTGATGTTCCATAATTTATCTTGTCTCTTATTGTTAGACATTGGGCTGATTTCACTATTTTGGCAACTTAAACAATATTTCAGTAAATGACATGGGAGAATTACATTCACCATACATCATTTTGCATCTGTGCATGTATATCTGTGGAACAAATTTTCTGAAGTCACATGGCCTGGATCATACTCATCTAGATATTGCCAAATTTCCCTCCATAGGGACCATACCAATTTGCATTCATGCTAATAATATATGAGAATGTCTGCTTCCCCTCAGCTTCACCAGCAGTGTTATAGCCCTCTTCTGAAGTTTATAAAATTATTCTTTCATTGAGCTTCCAAAGTCATAGCTGTGATAATTCAAAGACTCTTTTATAGGCCTTAAAAAATCCAGAAAACTATTTTGCTGATCCATAAATGACCTCTTTCTCCAGGCAGAGGTTCCCCAGGGAGCGTTCTACTTTTTGTTGGGCCCATCTTCTTTGCTCTCTCAGCACAGGGTGATGCCTGGAGTGAGGCAGCTTAGGGATCACACACTAGCTTTAAAATAAAAAAAAATCTGAGGGCATCTCTGGATGTCAATTTGACCTCCTCCACATCCTCACCTCCAATTTCTTTTCAGTGTTATTCTTCCATTTTTTAAAATTTCTTGGAATTTGATCTTATTTTGCAGGCATGGGATCTGTAGAAAAGTTTCATCAGGGAAATGAGTGGGGAGAATGGACTGACTGGGGAGGGCCCTGAGCCCAGGTGATTAATGATTAAAGCCTGTGGAGGGCAGTGCAGCAGCAATGAGTGGGGAAGGGGGTGGGTTGGTCTCCAGAGATGGAGAAATGAAGACCAGCTGATTGAATGGAGGGAGACAGGAGCTCTGAGGAAGAAGGGAGAAATTACCCATGATACCATGTTAGCTTCATTACTTGGTGAATAGTGAATAGAAAAGAAGGGGTAGGTGGGAGACTGAATAAAAGTTTCAATTTATATGTATATATTTTTCTAAAATTTTAAACATGCATAAATGTTGAATGAAGGCATATTGAACACTCCTAAATGTATTATGTAAGTTAAAAAGTTATTAATGCTTTGCCATATTTGACTTGTAATCATACACTATACACAGAGAGATGTTTGTTTTTGCAGAAACATTTGAAAGTAAATTGTAGGCATCACAAAAATTCATCCCTAAATAATTGAGCATGCATCTCCCAAGGATAGGACATTCTCTTTCATAAACAATACCATTACCACATTTATGGAAATTTACACTATTTCTCTAATAGTATCTAATTAAAGTCCATGTTCAAATTTTTCATAATGTACTCAAAGTATCTTTTATGGCTGGTTGTTTCAAAGCAGGATCCAATCAAGTTCCAGGCATTGCATCCAGTTATCTCTTTTCAGTTCTTTCATTCTAAAAATCATCCATTTTATTAATGATATTGACTTTTACCATTTATTGTCTTTCCAAAGAGACCAAGCCAGTTGTTTTATACACTCTGGATTTGCCTGATTGTTACCTTGTGGTGTCATTTAACTTGTTCATCTATCCCCAGTGTTTTATATAACAGGAAGTTGGGTCTAAAGACTTGATTACATTCAGGTTAAACATTTTTGGCAAGAATAATTTACAGGTAATGCCTCATACTTTGGATTTCATCCCATCAACAGGTATATAATATCAGGATGTTCCACAGTTGGTGGCCATTGTATTTCTTCACTGTAAAGAATTATTTTCTCATTTGCAATTAGAAAGTGGTTTGGGGTAATGTTTTGGTGCCTTTTCAAAGGATAGAAGGCCAGAAGAACTCTGCCCTTCATTGTAATTTGAAAACTGACCTGTGGAGTTGTCCAATGGAAAACTGGTGGAGGTTAGGGAGTTGAGGTTTAGAGATAGGACTGGGAACCACTGGTGTCTGGATGATGGCTGAGATCACCCAGAATGAGTACACAGAGAAGAGGACTGGGCATGTGCAGTGGAAGCAGAAGAGATCAGGGGGAGAAAATCCTGAACAAGAATATGAACACACAGGCTCTGTCTGGGTAGCTCAATTGGTTAGAGTATCATCCCCATACACCAAGGTTGTGGGTTCAATCCTCAGTCAGGGTACATGCAAGAAGCAGCCAATGAATGCATAAATGGAACAACAAAATCGATGTTCCTCTCAAAAGAAAAAAAATAAAGTAAGAAAAGAAAGGAAGGAAGGAAGGAAAGAAGGAAGGAAGGAAGGAAAGAAGGAAGAAAAGAAGGAAGGAAGGAAGGAAGGAAGGAAGGAAGGAAGGAAGGAAGGAAGGAAGGAAGGAAAGGAAGGAAGGAAGAAAGAAGGAAAGAAAGAGGACACAAGCCTGGGAAAGGAAAGTTTCAAGTGGTGGGTAGAGGGGCAACAACATCTAACCCTGCAGAGAGTCTCATAAGATGAGGCCTGGAAGGAGGTAATGGGATGTGAAAAACCACCAGAAGGTTCTTAATAGATTGTTGAGGACAGAATCAGCTTGATAGTGAGGGGCAAGGTCTGAGTCAGACAAAGGCCACCTTTTTCAAAAAGCTGGATGTGGGACAGAGAGAGTAAAAAGTACATCTTCAGAAATAAGGGAGTGTAGTCATGGAGAAGATTTTATTTTGGTTGCTTGTTCATTTGTAGGGTGCAGTACTTTTTATCCTATTTTAGGAACAAAAGTAGGGAACCAGTGGAGAGGGAGAGAACTAAAGAGGTAAAGGGATAATTTACAGGTCATGATGTTAGAGGAGAGGAGAAGGGACTTGATCAAGGACACGGGTGTTCGCCTTTGGAAAGAACTGTCCCCTTTAAGATAAAAGTATTCAGTACGGATTGAGGGGAAATGTTTGAATATGTTGGGGAGAGAGGATGGAGGAGTTCTTGCCTAATGATCTCAACTTCCTCAAAGAGGGAGTAAGTCCTCTCACCTTCCAAGATAGATGTGGGGGTTCAGGGCCTGGGAAAGAGTGAAGAGTTTTGAATAGCTGCTGTTGAGAATGAGAGAGGGAGGTTCCCTCCCATGGCCATGTGGTAGCAGGGAAGGAGATTGTGAAAAGGCCACCAAAAAATGCAAATGAAAGATCTGGTCCTTACACATCTGTGGCTCATTAAGAAGATCATAGCTTCCTAAAAGGTCCTCATGCGATGGCATCTGCCTCTGCTAGAGGTCGAAGAGTGCAGTGAGTGTGCCTGGAAGTCAGCATCCCCACCCTGTCTGACAAGCCCTGCTCAGATAGACAGCCTGCTGCCACGCACACAGGGCCAGGGAGATGCTTCCGAAGTCAGACTCACGGAGACCCATTGTGGCATGTCAGAACCCACAGAAAATGTTCCTCCTGTGCATTATTTATGACTTTCCTGCATTTATATAATATCCAGCTTCCTGAAAGTAATTTGTTTTGGATTGTGTAGAGCTGGGCAGCACATCAAAGGTATGCTAAGCAGTGGTAATAAAACATTGAGGTTTATGGTCACTGAGGTATTAAATATCGCTCATAAATTACAGGGTGAGTATTTTAAATGAGCTATGGCTCAGAGAACAGTAGGCGCCCATCTCTGCACATATTAATTGCTACTGCCTGCCTTATTAATTATCAATAGTTCCAAAGGCATTGTTGCTGTTGTTTTCTTAAGAAACCACTCTATGTCCTTTCTACGGTTCTGTGAGTGTGTGTGCGATTGGATGTGTTGTGTGCCTAAGCTGGCATAAAGCATAACAAAAACGTGAGGATGCTTTAGAATACTGCAGAGTCTGATAGCCTTTCATTAAAAATCCAACATCCCTCCACGTTAACCACTGGCACTCCGGGTGCTGCCTCCTGAGAGGGCATTCAGTTTGCTGCTTTGGACTCCAAGCAGCAAGGTCACAAGGACAGTATAAGTCTGTTTCACTTCAAGTTCTAATCAGTGTGATTTTCTAAAGCTCTGTCCAGTGAGTCCCACCCTTTTCGGCCAAATCCCACCTCAGTGGCATCTAGCTAAATTGCACAGACCCCTTCCAGTGTTAACTTCCCAATGTCCTGTCTGCACCCGCCTCCTGCATTGCTTCATCATCCTGGTCTCCGAGCTCCTCCTTCTCTTCTCTGCGAGCCTCTGCGTGTTTCTTCTCAGATGAGTTCCTTTAGACTTTTGTGTTTAATTATTCAATCTAGAAATTACCAAGGAGTCCCAGGGACACCCACGCCCCGATCTTGGAAAGGGGCAGGTGTTTTGCTAGAACTGAGTTGCTCTCACTTTGGGAACTTAATCATTTAAATAGACACAGAGTGACCCCAAGTGTACGAAACCATGGGGGACTCTCCCAGCTTTGCAGGTGGGAGCCGTTGAGATGTTTAGGAAGGAGGTGGCTGAGCATATAAATCAGGCTATACTTGTGTCATTCAGTGCCTTGACCCTTGCTGGTCAACACACCTTTTACTGCAGGTGACTCTGTGTGGCTACCTTTGTCCAGAAAGACCAGTCTAGACTTGCTTAGTCTTATTTCTATCATATAAAAAGAGGAATCCCAGAGAGGAAAGGTAGGTGAAAATAGTTTCTTAGTACCACAGGTTAGACCAGCTATGTGCAATATGGAAGCCAAGAGCCATATATGGCTAGCAAGTTCTTGAAATGTGGTAAGACTAAAGAATGGAATTTGATATTTCATTTAATTTCAATTAATTAAAACATAAATTAAAAACCAATACTCGATTTAGTTAGAAAATTTTTATGTATGTTTAGAACAATTTGGGTATGTGACTACCTTTGCAACTCTAAATTTTATGAAATCTAAATGCAGAGCAAGTATTTCTAAATTTTGCATCCAAATAGATACACTCTATGTGTAAAATGCACACCAAGTTTTAAAGAGTTAGTGTAAAAACATTAAAAATATCTTATTAAAATTTTGATTCCATATAGAATATTTTGAATATGTTTAGTTAAAGAAAATTTATTACCAAAATCAATTTCACCTCTTCATTTTTATTTGTTTTAATGTGGCTACTAGAAAACTCTCAATTACATATGTGGCTTGCATGTTTCTATTGGACAGCTCTAGGTTAGAACAAATATTTCTTAAAGGGGTATGGGGGATCCTTGGAGCCCATTCCTATGAATTCTAAAGAAATTTTCATTGTAGCAATTACTTGGCACTAATGGGGCAAAATTTTCAAGCAAATGCTGAAATACTTACCTAAAGGAAACTGCTAGACTGGAAATTCAGACTCTACATGCAGATTATATGTTTTAATTTTTCTATAATAATGAGCACCAGCCATCTTCTTCTGAATATTTTTAAATTTTATGTAAATTATATTTTCCCTGTATGCTTCCATGGACTTTATTTTTGTCCTGAATGTTGCATTTTTTTTAGACTTATCAATGGGGATACAGAGTGATACTTGTAGCTCTAGTTCATTCAATTTGACTGCTGTCTAGTGCCTAGTATTCCATTATATGACTGCACCATAGTCTACTTAATGACCTCTTTTTGATGGACACTTAGATTGCTCCTGTCACTTAGGTTGTGTCTCACCATTACAAACAAATGGTGCTATGAGTTGTCTTGTTCACATTCCCATATACACATGTACAAGAGTCTCTCTGGAGTGTAGGTCTGGAACTGAAATGTTGAGCCTTGGTGTGTACACATCTTCAACTTTACCAGATAGAATTAAACTATTCTCCAGGGGTCGTATCGACTTATGTTTCCAACAGCAGTGTAACTTCACTCTCTTCTCCACGTGTGGTATTCTTCAACTAAAAAGGTTTTGCAACCCAACGTGTGAATCAGTGTCTCTTTACTGCTTAATTTGCATTTCTTGAGCATTTTTTTCATATTTACTTATCAGCCAGTCTTCCTTTTTTACATGTCTGTTCATAACTATTGCTCATTTTTCTATCGGGTAATTTGCTTTTTCATAGGAAGGACTCTTCCACCTTGAAGCAGACACCTGAGCTGTTCAGTAGCTCATCAGTGCTCCTTTTTCTATATTTGTTTTCCCTTCTCCTTAAATGATTATTTTTTAAGTTTGTCCTCTGAGATCAAAGAAGGACCTTCCCCTTTCTGACTCGCCACCCACTTCCGCTGTTTTGGGTAAGTACCAGGAGCAGAGAGAGATGCGGGATGCTGCAGCAGTGAGCCCTGGACACTAGGGGACAAAGCAAGGCGATCTCTATGTCTTCACCGGGGTTGACAGCCACTTGTAGGTGTTCTTCCTCTACGAAAGACAAAAGCTGCTGTTTGCAAGAGAAAAAAAAAGACAAACATTACCCTATTTAGTCTAAGTATTCAGAAGATTCCACTGAGACTATAATTAGATAAGAAAAATAAAAGATTTTGATAGTTCCAAAACTAGTTTAAGGTAGTAAGGAAAACTAGTTTGAGGACAGCAAAAGTGCTTTAAAAAGCGTCTCTTGAATCTATAGCTAAATATCAGGTTGAATCCACGGGACTACAACGTTTAGGCTGACTATGAGACATAAAGCTCTCTTGATAATTCTAACTTAGGTCTTCATAGACACTTGTGAAACAGTCTTTGGAAGCTTTTCTGTGGCCTGCAACAGCTTTTGTTTCTTCGGTCACTTGGTATCATGAGTATAGATATGGTTATTAAATGTTAATAATGATACCTAGTATTTATACAACACCTTTCATCCAAGGACCTCAAAGAACTGAGCAAACATTAACTCACTAATTCCCATAAGAGCCATGAGGCAAGAGTTATTATATTCATTTTACTGCTGAAGGAGCTGAGGCACAGAGCACTTAGTAACTTAACTTACTGAAGCTCACACGGGACATTAAAATTTTAGCTGAGAATAGGTCTAGACCTCATGATTGCTGTTCATGTTTATCTAAAAATTTATCTACTTGTTTTCAAAGACATGTTGGTTTTTTTCTCTCGACCCTCCTCTATTTCCTCCTAGTGAGTTGTGTTAAATAAACAATTACAGAAGGGATTTTTTAAAAAAATTCTTTATTAGTTAAGGTATTACAAATGTGTCCTTATCCCCCCCATTAACCGCCCCCCCCCCAAAGACATGTTGGTTTTTTTCTCTCGCCCCTCCTCTATTTCCTCTTAGTGAGTTGTGTTAAATAAACAATTACAGAAGGGAATTTTTTAATGCTTAAAAGCAAAATTCCAGAGAGTAGCACAATGTCATATAATTTTGGAGACATGTTTATTGAACAGAAGAATAAAGGTGAGCGGCAGAAGAGGACAAAAGGATCATGCAAGATGTACTATTGGTTTCTGATTTAAAAAACGCCCTCAAATCATTCCCTAAAAGAAGTTGCCTCCCATTTCTTTAAAACTGACTAAGAAAATTCTACCATCTGAACTGGTAGTTTCATACATTCTTCTTTCTGCTGGAGGAATCCTGGGGATTCTTATTCGTTCCCTTGAAGCTCATTTTAGTAGATTCTGAATGACTTTTTATACTGAACTGACACTGGCCTCATTGGTCTCAGTCCTGCCCTCTGGCAGGATACAGAACAAGCCTGACTCCTCTTCAACATGACAGCCCTTCATAGCTCAGGACCCAGATCTTTTGTTTCCTTTAAGCCTTTGTCAACTATAACTCCCATGCTGCTGTGTGTAGGTACATACCATCGTGTTCACCCTGAAACACTCCAGTTGATCAAGGTCTCTCTTATGATGTGGTACCCAGAACTAAATGTCATATCCCAGATGTGGCTTGAGATTGGACAAAAGCTGCTCCCATTAACCACACCATAGTTCTTCCTTTTCCCCCCAAATTGTGGTTTAATTTTCTTGCAGCCTTTTCTCCTTCAAGTAAAAAACAAAGCAAAAACAACCCAATTTACCGTAAAGATTTTCTCATTATTTGAGTAATTTCTATGTCTATTTCCTAATGCTGTTTTTCTAATGTATTTCTAAATTTCACAGAAGTGGACACTGTGAGCAAATCACACTTTAAGCTGATTAAAAATAGTGAGCCTCAATTTAAGTAAATCTTAAGTTTTTTCTTAATCAACTGTTAGACTGTAACTTTGGCAGATGTGTCTGGAAATTTGGGTGTCCATTTAATATTTGTCATGCAATTTGGATGCTAAATTACAACAGTGGGATTTATTGTTTATTTTTACAATAAAAATTGTGTGTGTATGCATGTGTGTTTCTGACTACAAAAGAAATGAAGTTTAACACAGTGACTAATAACCCAAATTCTGGAATTAGATATACAGGGGTTGAATAGTTGGGCAAATTTATTTAAACCCTTTAAATTTTAGTTTCTTCATGAGTAACCAGGTCTTTCTTATAGGATTATTGAAAAAGATGTTATGTAATAATGAGCATAAAAGACTTCACACAGAACCTGACATACAGAAAGCACTCAACAAACATAAACTATTTTTATTGTGGAAATATTTAGAACATACAGAAAGGAGGACAAAAGAAAAGTCACCTGTAATATCCAGCTTCTAATATCACTGGGGGTGGCAGGCGCTGCATGCCTCATCCAGCCGGAGTCCCCAGTCCCCTCAGCCCCACCTCATCCAGCCTCAGTCCCCCAGTCCCCTCAGCCCCACCTCACCTAGTCCCTGCAGAATCCAGCCTCATCCAGCCTCAGTCCCCGAGTCCCCTCAGCCCCGCGGGGGGGTGGCAGGCACCATATGCCTCATCCAGCCTCAGTCCCCCAGTTCCCCAGCCCTGCCTCATCCAGCCCGAGTTCCCCAGTCCCCTCAGCCCTGCAGGGGAGGGCAGTTGGGGGTGATCATACTGGCAGGGGATCAGTTAGGTGTCAATCAGGCCAGCAGGGGAGCGGTTAGGGGGCAATCAGGCAGGCAGGCAGGTGAGTGGTTAGGAGCCAGCAGTCCCAGATTGTGAGAGGGATGTCTGACTGCCGGTTCAGGTCTAAACTGGCAGTCGGACATCCCCCGAGGGGTCCAAGATAGGAGAGGGTGCAGGCTGGGCTGAGGGGTACCCCCCCATGAATGAATTTCATGCACCGGGCCTCTAGTTTAGAATATAATCTTCAACATTTTTCTATACTTTTGCTACTCCTGAGTAAAAGGAGTTCTTGCAGAATAAACAAGGTTGTGAAAATTAGCAGTGACATTTCTTATGTATCATGACAAGCACCAAAAAGACAAGAATATCAATATTGACAGACTTCACTTAGAACTATAAGAAATATACTTATAAATTGTAATGCCATTGTTATTAGAAGTTGCTTAAAATCATACAGAATGGATAAGCTATTCTGTTTTTTATAAAAGTAAATCAGAATTATTGACACAATGGATGTGGTTAAGGAAAGGCCCTCAGAGCATTCACACATATACACTGGTCTCCTGACCAGGTAAATGTATATGTCGAGACCAAAGAGCCTCAGGTAAATTGTGGTTCTCAGAATGTTTTGTGATCTTCTATAATCAAATTATAGATCTACCAAGTTTTGGTGAAGTAGTACTTTGAAACCAGTAATCTCACCAAAAGATTTAAATTCCAACAGTAGTTGATTCAAATTTACTTACCAAATATACTTACGGGATGTATCTTATTGATAAATAGGTTTAAACTTGCATTAACTTGGTTTCTTTCTTTCTTGTAACATTTTGTTCCCATAGTGTGGCCTTTACTCTGGGGGGAAAGGGTCTATGGTTTCCAAGGCAATATTATTTTTGGCTTCTCCGCTGCACCTGAGTGAGAGAGGGTCATCAGACGGGGGCGGGGTCCACACTTGCTCCCCAGGCCTGAGCCTCCACTTTCATTTCACACCCCCTTCTCACAGCCTCCTCAACTGCTAATTATACCTGGTCATTACCCTGCAGGGCTGGATTCCTGCCAGAGTGGGCGACTCCCAATACGGAGACCCTGAGGCAGCCTTCAGCAGCCCTTTCTCATCCCCCTGAGCCACACCATTCCCAGGTAATAAAACTTCCAAACCTGTGCTGAAGCCAAGCCAGGCTCTTGCCCTATTCCGCTCCTCAGACAGAGGCTGGGCCCACATCTCAAAGGCAGAACACCCGCCAGACAGTCCTGGGAGCGGCCTCCTGAGGCTTGACTGGGTGCCAGGCCAGAAGAAAGTGGGGCCGGTGGGGCGCAGGGAGGGGAGCAGAGCTTGAGACACCGCCGTGTTTTATGGCACAAGGATATCAGCACAGAGGCAGATGGCGTGGAGGCTGTTTGAAGAGCAGCCTGTGACAGACCTAGAGGGTGTGCTCTGTGAGTCACGCCTGACAGGTGCCTTATTATCGAAGTGATGTCAGGGGCAGGGGTGGGGTCTGGAATGTAACTTAAAAGGCAGTAATGAGACATTATCCATAAACATTAACTGCTTTAAGTGACATGGCACTAAAAAGGGAGGGCCAAAAGTGATTCCTTATGGAATCTCTGTTCTCGGCTTTCTGGCCACGAATGAGCAAATATAAGTGATGTGTAAGCAGAATAAGTGGGTAAAAGTAGCAGGGTGCCGCTTCTTTCTGGAGCAAGCCACACATTTCTGAGTGTACATTTCTCCCCTGCCCCATTTCCCCAACATAATTCCCCTGAGTATATAAACAGATCTTCCATATTGGCATCCTGTTAGTTCTTAAGGATATCTTACCCTTTGCTATCATCCTGACCTAGGACAGAAAACCTAGCTCTTTCTTTCTTTCTTTCTTTCTTTCTTTCTTTCTTTCTTTCTTTCTTTCTTTCTTTCTT
>NW_005364596.1:2713170-2714258 GCF_000412655.1 Myotis brandtii
TCTCAAAAAGCATTTTTTCTTTCTTTTTTAAAATATATTTTTATTGATTTCAGGGAGGAAAGAAGAGGGAGAGGGAGAGAGAGATAGAAACATCAATGATGAGAGAGGGTCATTGATCGGCTGCCTTCTGTATGCTCCCTACTGGGGATTGAGCCACAATCCGGGAGCCCTTGACTGGAATTGAACCCAGGACTCTTCAGTACACAGGGTGGACACTCTATCCACTGAGCCAAACCAGCTAGGGCCCTAGCTCTTTCTTGAAGTACCAGAGGCCTGGTGCACAAAATTCGTGCATGGGTAGAGTCCCTGGGCCTAGCCGGTGATCAGGGCCGATCTGTGGGGCAACCGGTGGGGCGATTGGGGTCCCCGCTTGCACTACCTTGGCCTGGCGCTGCCCGCTCACTGATCACCCAACCAGTCACCCCACAGATGGTGACCGGTGGGGCAATTGGGGGGACCCTGCTCACACCCGCCTTGGCCTGGCACCACCTACTAACCTGCTCTACCATCCAGCCGCGGTCCCGCTCTCGTCAGGGCCCACAGCGCCTCCACTGCTGCCCGCTGCCAGCACCGTGTCGCCAATGTCCACCATATTCTGCACTGCCCCCTGGTGGTCAGTACATGTCATAGAGAGTGGTCAAACTCCTGGTCAACCACCCGCCCAAGGGGATAATTTATATATTAGGCTTTTATTATATAGGATAAAGGATAACTAAGGAGTACATCTAACTTACTGGGGTAAGGTCAGTGTTAAAGGATTTTTTTATGGTTACATAACTTAAATACTTCAGCTTACATTTTCTAAATAATTCACCTATATTTCTTATCTGTTGTTAAACTAAAGATTCTGAGATTTTATTTTTTTTTTTTGAGGATTAAAAAATTCTTTTATTTATTTATTTATTTTTAATTGTTTTATTGCTTAAAGTATTACAAAGAGTATTACATATGTCTCCTTTTTTTCCCACCCTTGACAATCCCCTGGCCTCCCCTACCCCCCAGTGTCTTATATCCATTGGTTATGCTTATATGCATGCATACAAGTCCTTCGGTTGATCTCTTACCCTCCCCTCCTGCCCCCCAACCCT
>NW_005364596.1:2714783-2719735 GCF_000412655.1 Myotis brandtii
GATGGTTAGTGACTTTGAGCATGTTTTCATATGTCTCTTGGCTTTCTGAATGTCCTCTTTTAAAAGGTGTCTATTTAGGTCCTTTGCCCATTTTTTGATTGGATTGTTTATCTTCCTTTTGTTAAGTTGTATGAGTTCCCTATAAATGTTGGAGATTAGGCCCTTATCAGATATAATGTTGGCAAATATGTTCTCCCATGTAGTGGGCTTTCTTGTTGTTTTGTTGATGGTTTCTTTTGCTGTGCAGAAACTTTTTATTTTGATGTAGTCCCATTTGTTTATTTTCTCTTTAGTTTCCAATGCCCTAGGATCTGTATCGGTGAAGAAATTGCTTCGGCATAGGTCTGAGATTTTGTTGCCTTTGGATTCTTCTAGTATTTTTATGGTTTCCGGTCGTATATTTAAGTCCTTTATCCATTTTGAGTTTATTTTTGTGTATGGTGTAAGTTGGTGGTCTAGTTTCATTTTCTTGCATGTATCTGTCCAATTTTCCCAGCACCATTTATTGAAGAGACTGTCTTGACTCCATTGTATGTTCTTGCCTCCTTTGTCAAATATTAATTGAGCGTATTGGTTGGGGCTGATTTCTGGGCTCTCTATTCTATTCCATTGATCTATATGTCTGTTCTTGTGCCAGTACCAGGCAGTTTTGAGAACAGTGGCTTTGTAATACAGCTTGATATCTGGTATTGAGATCCCACCTACTTTGTTCTTTCTCAGGATCGCTGCAGCTATTCGGGGTCGTTTTTTGTTCCAGATGAATTTTTGGAGAGTTCGTTCTAGGTCTGTGAAATATGCCGTTGGTATTTTAATGGGAAGTGCGTTGAATTTATAGATTGCTTTGGGTAGTATGGACATTTTAATGATGTTGATTCTACCAATCCAAGAACATGGTATGTTCTTCCATCTCTTTATGTCTTCCTCTATCTCTTTTTTCAACGTCCTGTAGTTTTCTGAGTAGAGGTCTTTTACCTCTTTAGTTAAGTTTATTCCTAGGTAGCTTAATTTTTTTGGTGCGATGGTAAATGGGATTGCTTTTTTAGTCTCTCTTTCTGCAAGTTCACTATTGGTGTATAGAAATGCCATAGATTTCTTGGCGTTAATTCTGTATCCTGCTACATTGCCGAATTCTTTTATTAAGTCTAATAGTTTTTTGATGGAGTCTTTAGGGTTTTTTATGTATAATATCATGTCATCTGCAAATAAGGACAGTTTTACTTCTTCTTTTCCAATTTGGATGCCTTTTATTTCTTCTTCTTGTCTAATTGCAATGGCTAATACTTCCAGTACTATGTCGAGATTCTGAGATTTTATTAACTAAATCATTTCTGCTGCCAGGTAATAGCCATTTCTGAACAGGTGACGTAAATGTAGACAAATGTTATGCAAATGCTAACTACCACATTGTCTACACTTCTGCCACAGTGGAAATTGGCAAAAACTCAAATCTACCAAGTATGGATTTTCATTTATAAAATTAGCTGAAAATTAAGTTCAGCCTATAGAGGATCACTGCCACCAGCCCTTGACCTATGAAGCGGGCATCTGTAGTTTGTGGCCTTGGACAGATTATTAGACCTCTCTGCACACTTGGAGGGTGGAACCAGATACTTTCTACAGACCCTTGCATTTCAAACCTCCATGACTGTATGGTTCACAGCAAGGTCATAGACTAAGTTCCACTCTTGCTTTTCTGTGTAACTGTTGTTTTGAGGTTCCCAGAACCCCTTTCTCCTTTCAGGAACAGCACCTGCCTCCACTCTGGCTTTGGGGAACTGCCTCTCTCTCCCTACCATTCCCACAACGGCTTGTCTTGTAATTCTGGTGTGGCAGCCACTTGCCACACTCCACCCACCTGATCACAGGGATGAGCCAGTGGTAGAGCTGTGACCCCAGTAGGGCCAACCCAAACCTTTCCTTGTGGTTTTTAATAAAGCATCGGGCAGGGATATTTATCTTCTTCCTTGGGAATTCTAACCATAAGGATGTAGCCCCAGAGCTGCCTGTCCTTATATCCCCTAACATATGAAGGAGCTGATGAGCAAGAGACCAGGTAGAAGCCAAGATGAAAGAAGGGGAGGAGAAAACAGATTCCTGATGGTTTCCAAGTCCCTGGATCTGGATGACACCGTCAGCTCTGTAGTTACCTTCCTGTGATTTGGTTATGGGAATCTATAATGACCACTTCTTGGCTAAGGCTCATAAATTTGGAGTCTCTGTCACTTACAATCAAAAGAGCCCTCAGCAAAACAATTTTTCACATTTCTCCAAATGCCAACATTCATTTTCCAAGTTAATTAACGTTAGTGAAAATAGTGTTTACAACTCTGACAGCTCATCAGTCACCATTCACTTACATAGATGCTGTAAAACACCATGATTTCAACAGCTGAGCATTGAGATTTAAGAGATGTATACCTTTATTCATGAACTAGAGAAATCTCTTCCTCCATAAGAATATCTGAAACCTTCTTCAGTATCCTGATTTTTTTAAAAAGAGGAAATCAAACAAGAAAATGTCAACATATTAAGTCACTGGATAGAACTTCTAGAATGAAATTCAGGGGTGGGAAATGTCCTCTGTTGTGTAGGAGTTGACACTAGATCAAGAGGTAATGGGACCTTCTCCTGGTGGTAAATGCAGTAGAGCAGCGAGAGCAGGGAGGAGCAACAACGTCAGACACCGCTGATCAGCCCTGGAGAGATCCCTGGGCAGGGCATTCTATGTGCACACCCAGATCCAGCCCAGAGCAGCCTCATCTCCCTGAAACTGGGGATGCATGTTTGGGGGAAGTAGTTCAGCACCTCCAACAAGTACTGGCATGCACTGCATAAGTTGTTTTGGTCAACAACCAAACCACATATACAACAATAGCCCCCTAAGGTTTTAATGGAGCTGAAAATTTCCTACTTCCTAGTGACGTCGTAGCCATCCTGACATCACAGTGCAGCAGTGCATTATTCACATGTTCATGGTGATGCTGGGGAAGACAAACCTACTGCTCTGCCAGTCATATAAAAGTCTAGCACTTACAATCATGTGCTGTACATAATTGACAATGATAGTAAACAACTATGTGGCTGGTTTTTACATTTACTATATGATGGTCTGCTTTTTATCATTATTTTAGAGTGCATTCCTTCTACTTATAAAAATGCTGTAAAACAGCCTGCCATGTTATGCTGGCAAAAAGCCTCATAATCTTGTGCTTACTGCATTTGTTGATTGCATCATTTCCTCTTGTGCTTGATTTAATCTCGAGTTGTTTTGTTCATCATGGGTCCTAAGCCTACAAAATCCACTGCTAATGTTGCCAGTACGAGGCCATATCAAGTGATTGACCTGGAAACAAAATTAAAGACTACAAAGGGGGAAAAATCAATGATGGCTATTTCTTGCCAGTCAGGCATGTCTCATTCCACCACAGCTAAGATCTTGAAGAACAAGAACAAAGTGATGGAAGCTGTTAAAGAATCTGCTTCATTGAAGGCAATAGACTAACAAAAATTTGAGAAGGGCCTATATCAGCCAGAGAGAAAGGTCTAATGGCCTGGATTGGAGACCAGACACAGGAGCATATCCTTTTGAGAACCACAAAGATCACAGCCAAAGCAAAAAGTCCACGATGTTGAAAGAAAAGATTGGACCCAAGTATGATATTGCATTTACTGCTAGCTCTGGATGGTTTAAATGATCCAAGAATCATTATTCATGACGTGATATAATGTGAGTAGTAAGTCTGGGAGTGCTGATGAGAAGGCAGCTTAAGAATTTTTGGAAACTCTAGATAAGCTGATTGTGGAGGAATATTACTCACCAGAGCAAATATTCAATATGGATGAAACTTCCTTATTCTGAAACTGATGTCTGAGAGGACTTTCATCAGTTAGGAGACCAGATCAATGCCAGGTTTGAAGGCTTTTAAGGACAGGATAACAGTCTTGCTTGGGGGCAATGTTGCAGGCTATAAATTGAAACCCTTTGTGATCTGGCACAGTGAGAACCTTCAGGCATATCAGTAAGCACACACTGCCATTCTACTGCAGGAGCAATAGAAGTCCTGGATGACTCCGCTCCTCATCCAAGACGCCCTCCTGAATTGCTATGCCAACGAAGTGGAGAAGTACCGTTTAGAGAATAACGTACCCTTCAAAATCATGTTTGTTGTTGACAGTGCTCTGAGACAGCCTCCTTTTATTGGTGATCTTCATACCAATATCAAAGTGGTGTTTCTTCCTCCAAACACCGCCTTTTTGGATCAGCATTTAAGGCCTATGACCTGAGGAGGACTTTTTTTGTTGTTGTTGTTGTTGTTTTTACTATTTTATATGGTATGAAAAAATTGACTTTTCACATCAGGGAGAAAGCAAGCAAGTTTAGTGTAGAGAACTATTCTTCACAAATAATTCAGATGGCTCTTTGTGCAACTCTGTTTTTATGTCAAAGTCATGAAGGGAAGTTTAAGTTTGATGTCCCTTCCTGTATTTCCAATAAATAAGAGTCGAGCTGAAATTTTTAAGATTTAGAATCAGACCTACTTTTCTGTTCCCTGAGGAGGACTTTTGCTCAAGCTATTGCTGCAACTGAAAAAATACTGAGAAAACAATGATGCAATTCTGGAAGGATTATAACATCTCTGTATCAATAACCTTGCTCGGCCTTGAGATGATGTCACCAAAAGGAGTGCACGAATAGCATCTGGAAGAAGGTACTCAAGAGGTTCCTCCATGAGTTCAAAGGATTTGCCAAAGATAAGGGAGTTGCAAAAAAACAACAACGCTGTGGTTGAAATAGCAAACAACTTTAAAGTAGGTGTGGGTGAGGGTGACATTGAGGAGTTCCTAGAGGAAGTTGCTGAGGTATTGACTAACAAGTTGTTGGAACCAGAATAGGACCATATAGCTGAAGAAGAGACAAGAGAAAAGAAACTTAGGATAAGAAAAAGAACAGA
>NW_005364596.1:2719824-2733305 GCF_000412655.1 Myotis brandtii
AGTTTAGCAGAGGCTTTTGCAGACCTCAACAAGCTGCTTAAAATGTTTGAAAATATGGACCCCAACACCGAAAGATTTTCATTAATAAAGAAGAATGCTCATGGTTCATTATCTGCTTACAAGCAAATCTATGATGAAAAAAACAAACCAAGCAAACCATCATGGACGTATTTCTGAAAAGAGTAACACCTCCTCAAGAAGAGCCTCAGGTGGGTCCGCCAGGAGGTATTCCAGAAGAAGACGTTATCATAGAAGACAGGACAGTTCCATGGGTGTTATTAAGACCTTCTAGTGGGACAAGATGTCAAGGTGGATAGTAACAGCAATGATCCTGACCCTGGGTAGGCCTAAGTGAATGTGTGTGTGTGCTTGTGTCTCATTTTTTAAATATATATTTTATTGATTTTTCACAGAGAAGAAGGGAGAGGGATTAAGAGTTAGAAACATCAATGAGAGAGAAACATCGATCAGCTGCCTCCTGCACACCTCCCACCGGGGATGTGCCCGCAACCAAGGTACATGCCCTTGGCCGGAATCGAACTTGGGACCTTTCAGTCCGCAGGCCGACGCTCTATCCACTGAACCAAACCGGTTAGGGCTTGTGTCTCATTTTGTTGTTGTTGTTTAATATGTTTTTATTTTATTTTATTGAATTCAAAGAGATGGCGAGGGAGAGATAGAAACATCAATGATGAGAGATAATCATTGATCGGCTGCCTCCAGCAAGCCCCTTACTGGGAATCCACTCTGAAACCAGGGCATGTGCCCTGACTGGGGATCAAATTGTGACCTCCTGGTTCATGGGTCAATGCTCAACCACTGAGCCACACCGGCAGGGCAATGTGTCTCAGTTTTTAACAAAAGAGGTTTAAAGTAAAAAAAAAAATTTTTAATTTTAAAAATAGAAAAAAGCTTATAGAATAAGGACATAAAGAAAAAATATTTTTATAGTTGTACAATGTGCTTGTCTTTTAAACTGATTTTATTACAACAGAGTCAAAAAGTTTTAAAAAATTGAAAAGTTTATAAAATCAGAAAGTTAGAGTAAGCTAAGGTTAATTTATTATTGAATAAAGAAAAAGAAAAAAATTTAAATAAATTTTGTGTAGCCCAAGGGAACAGTGTTTATAAAGTCGACAGCAGTGGACAGTGATGGGCTAGGCCTTCACAGTCACTCACCACTCAATCACTGACTCACCCAGAGCAACTTCCAGTCCTACAAGCTCCATTCATGGTAAGTGTCGTATACAAGTGAACCATTCTTTACCTTTTATACTGTATTTTTGTTGTACTTTTTCTCTGTTTTGTTATGTTTAGACACACAAATATCATTGTGTTACAATTACCTATAGTACTCAGTACAGGTTTGTAGCCTGGGAACAATAGGCTGTACCATGGAGCCTGGGTGTGTAGCAGGCTACACCATCTAGGTTTTGTAAGTGTATGCTATGATATTTGCACAATGATGAAATCGTCTAACAATGCATGTCTTAGTCAATACACAACGCAAGACTGTATAGAGAATATATAGGAACACTTAGTCTAACGGCAAGAAAAGAAAACCACATACAAAAACGCCAATCTATGGCTCAAAAGTAGGCTGGAAAAAGAGGCCTTTCTGCCTCACTAGTAAGAACAACTCTAGAAAACCCAAAGGAAACCGCCACGCTCGTGTGTGGTGCATGGCAGAACTTGTGAAAGACACAAAAGCCCCTGAGTGGCTGAGAGCACAGACCAACTCTACAGATGGGGGGAGATAGCTCCTGAGAGAGAAAACCAACTAGAGCTACTCTGCACCACAGATATTCAAAGATAAACAAGGTTGTTTTCCATTTTAAGTACAACTTATTTGCTTTATACACTGCAAAATGACATGTATAAATCCCATGGCTTCAAATGCCTGTTTCCTTCTCATACCATTTCCAAAGCAAGAACAGTGTGTAGTCTCATAGTTAGGATTTGAATCATACAAGTATAATTTTCACTGCAACATACTAATAATCTTTTAGGAATTAAAGCTTTAACAGAGCCACAAAGGATTGTATGGTAAGTTACTCTAAGCACCACAGTTTGAGTTATTGTAAATTCAACTCTGACTGGTTTATAGGATTGATCACTCCATATGAATTATTTGTGTCTTATTCTTTTCTCCATTGCCTTAAGCATTTGCAAAGTTACATATTGGTGCAGTGCGGTACCATTGAAATGATCTGGCTTAATCTCCTTGTCTTTTTAAAAATTTTTATGGAATTCATTGAGGTGGCATTGGCTTATAAAATTATATAGGTCTCAGGGGTACAATTCTATAACACATTATCTGTATATTGTATTGGGTGTTCACCACTCAAAGTCAAGTCTCCTAACCTTCTTGTGTTTTGAAGGCCAGGACACTAAGGCTCAAAAATTATGACATAACTTGCTCAGGGTCACCCAGGTTGCTAATGGCAGGGCCTGAGTTAGAAGCCAAGTCTCTGGAATAACAGGTTCTGACTCAAGACGCAGCTCCATGAGCTGCTCTACGGAAGACAGGCATCATGACAGGAGAGTTTACAAGAGGAAGTAAGGGGGACAAACACACCAGCTCAAGATGACCAGAATGGATTTGAGTGAGCAGGTCAAACTATATAAGATGAAAACAAATGATGTTCACTCAAGTGAACATGACCAGGGACGTCGATAGTAGTTAAAGTTTCCATAATATCTATTATCTGTAAGGTCTCAAAATGCTGGAAAACTAGTATAATTAACTCAAATGTACATATGAGGAAACCGAGTCACCTCGTGGAATTACAAACTTGCCCAAAGTTATACAGAGGAGCAAGAGTCAAACTTAATTTATCTATGACTTTGTTGTGAGCCATGGGGTCATGGAGGTTTAAAACATGAGTCCATAGTAATTGTTTGGTTCTACCCTCTGTGTGGAAACCAAGGTGTAGAAAGATTTAACGATCTGCCCAAGGTCACAAAGCTAGTTAGTAAGTGACCTGAAATAAAACCTAGGCCCCCTGAATCCCAGTGCTGGGCTCTTTTTCGTTGTTCACATGGCCTGGATATGTCCGGCTCAGGCAGATATGAAGAGCCCCAGAAGGGACTTCCTACAAAGCCTTCTAGCTTTCTGGCTGCAAGGTCATGCTTCTTCCCTCATTCTCCCCCAAGGGATGATCAGCTCAAGGAAATAACCTGTCCTTTCTGGCTCTAAAAATCCAATATGAGACCGAGAGTGAGAATAACACACTGATTAAGGAAGCTACCCAACAGCCCTCGTTTCAACTGATGAGTGGTGTCTCCCAGACTCCTCAGCTGTATGCACTGCCTCAGGAGTTGCTAGTCACCCAACTGGAGGTCCAGGAGTAGCCAAATGCCTGGCAGCGGGCTATGGACTAGACTTACTGGTTCCATTAGATGCTTAATGGTATCTTCTCCTTCAACTTGAAAACACTTAGGATTGTATCCCTTGCAGGACATCTCTAAGCAAAGAACACCATCTTATTTTTCCTTAAAATATTATTTTAGGCAACCAGAAGAGATGGCAACTCTGCTGCAGTTGAAAAGTCTGCTCCACATCAAAGCCACCCTTTCTTTTCACCAGACTCACAGAACTTTTAATTCCCAAACCTCCTAAGTTCTCCAAACGCCCCCAGTGTTTACATTTTTGTCCAGCCTACACGTCTTTTCCTGCTTAAGAACCATATGCCCTATCACTTCAGTCATGTGGCTAA
Source organism: Myotis brandtii (assembly GCF_000412655.1). Taxonomy (NCBI): domain Eukaryota; kingdom Metazoa; phylum Chordata; class Mammalia; order Chiroptera; family Vespertilionidae; genus Myotis; species Myotis brandtii. Next base: position 2,723,544 of record NW_005364596.1, read on the forward strand.
CACACCCTGCTTCCTTCCTTTCCTCTGGCTCTTCTGGCCTCTGACTCAGTTACACCCATCCTGGCTGGGGCTACAGTAGGGAACATTTTAAAAATGTCGGATCTTGCCAATGCCCTCTGACATGGTTCCCTGGTTCCGGACTAAAAATACTCCAGCCACTCAGTCACCCAAGAGTCACCAGGGTTCCTCACTGCTGGTGCCTTTGTGCCAAGTACTTCAATAAATGTTCTCTGATGGTGGCCAAGGAAGACTTTGTCTTATCTGAAGTCTACGTTTACTGCTCTTGTCCCCAGTGAACAAGAGACAGGAAGTAAGGTGGTGATGATTGGGTTTGAAAAGAAGGTAAAAAAAAAAGAGGTTGTCATCCATGTCTTGCCTCAAAGTAAAGATAGAAACCCTGGTCTACTTAATGACACTGGGTAGGAAAAATGCAACAGCCTTAGTTGGGGTAGAAAAGCCATTAATAGTCTCCTTCTCAGATCCTGTTAAAATATGGAAGAGTGAGGCCTAACCGGTTTGGCTCAGTGGATAGAGCATCGGCCTGTGGACTGAAGGGTCCCAGGTTCGATTCCGGTCAAGGGCATGTACCTTGGTTGTGGGCACATCCCCAGTAGGGGGTGTGCAGGAGGCAGCTGATCGATGTTTCTCTCTCATCGATGTTTCTAACTCTCTATCCCTCTCCCTTCCTCTCTGTAAAAAATCAATAAAATGTATTTTAAAAAAAATATGGAAGAGTGAATTTTCCAGAGAATTCAAAAATCAGGTCATGCCATATTAGGTTGTGGCTAGACTCAATTCAGTCATTCAACAAATACTTATTGACTATGAACCATGGCTGGGGACTGTGCTAAGTTCAGGAGATAGTACATAGAACACATATGGTACCTACCCCAGGGACTTACAGCCCAGTAGGAGACTGTGCATTGATTGGATGCCCTCCTCACCCAACTTGGTCTAGTTGGTCAGTTGACACTTTGGTAAGTCAAATATCCATGGAGTACAGAGTATTACATAATATATAGACTGTTTTGTTGTTGAGTCATTTAGTAAGTAAGAAGCCCTATTCAATCTGAAAACTGCAAAACTTTCTACCATTGGGTAGGCTGCCTTGCCAGCAGAGGGCACCATTGGGCACTTGACCAGAGGTAGAATCCACAGCCTTGTGGGTGCTCTCTAGGAATGGGGTGGGCTGGAGGAGACTTCTCCCCTGCTTGTAAGCTAAGGAGCACTCCAAGTGGGCCCAGTACTCTATGTTATGTACATAATTACCCTGTCAAGTAGGTTTTGTTGTTTCTGGTTTATGGAGAAGCTGAAAATCAGGGACTAGAATTATTTGTTCAAGGTCAAGAGCTAATATTGGGCCTGAGTTTAGATCTGTTGACTCCAAAGTTCTTGCTTTTCTTACTCAGGACATATTATCTCTCAAAGCATAGAAATTAAGGTCTACAATGCAATAAATTAGGACTTAAAATTTGCCAAAGTTATCATTTGTGTAATAGAGGAGCTGTCCTTTTATAAAGAAGCTGTTTGACTGTTAGTTAGATCCATAAGATTGGGGGTTCCTTCACATCTCCTTTACTTATCTGGGGGTCTCTAACTACAGAAAATCTCAGGCCCTTGGGATATATATATATATATATATATATATATTTCAAAAGATATATTTCACATGTGGATCTACTATTTCATTTTTTGTCTCATTCTAGACCACAATAAAAACACCAACACAAAAACATGAATAAGAGGGAAATGTAGGATCATTCACGGGGGAAATGTTATTTAGAAATCATGTCCCTGAGCTCCACTTGCTCTGTCTTTCTGATCCAGTTTATCCCCAGTTCTCAAGACAATGTAATAGTTTGTCATACCCTGAAGGGGAACCAAAGAAACCCAAAAACTGTACTTCAAAGCACAGCACAGAAACGCCTTACTAACTTAAAAGAAATGATCAAGCAATTTAATATGAAAATGAGTCAAACTTATTAAAAAACAAACATAATTGGAGGCCTATTGAATGAAGCAAAAGAAATAATTAAGTTTTTTTTAAGCAGATTGTTTTGGAAGAAAATTAGGCTTTTCTAAGAAACCTTATGCTTGTTGACTGTGGTCAGGTGGTTGCAACATGGGTGTGGAAGTGTAGAATTCACGGCCCCCCTGTCCAAATTGTGAATGTCTAATGGACTCTAAGCCTCTAGAAAATTTGTTTATTAACTCTGTGCTGTTGTTCGGCTGTCTACAACATCAGCATGGCTGTGATAATATTATTTTTGAAGTATAGATCCTCATAAGATTGTAGGAATTTATAGCACAAATGGAATCATCCTGCCATGATATGGGCTGGCTGGTGGAAGGGCACTTGCTATATGATGAAAATAGTGACCAGGAGGCACCAGGGAAAAGAATGTGTGTTTATGTCAGTGTCCATGGGAACTCACATGAAATGGGTCACTAATGGGCACATAACTCAGCAAACCATCATGGCAAAGGTCAATGCTGGAAGGAGCTAAGCAGAGAGGCATGGGAAAGAGCTATGTATTATATCAAGTTTGAGCTGTGAGCTGAGCTGCAGGGGGCATACAAAGCCTGTGTTGGAAAGGTGGGCTTCTATAAAAGGGGAGCAATGAGGAGGGGATATAGAGCAACATGAAAAGTAGGAGTGATGCCTGGGAGGGTTTGGGAAAACCCTCCATATTAATGAGGGTAATGTTGCATTATTATTGACTTATGAGCATAAATATTATATGCTCATTTTTGAGCTAAAGGCCTCCCTCCAATTCATGGCTTGTCAAACTGACACCAGTGTTGGAGTCTCCAAGAATACTTGCCCACATGGGAAGGAGTAGAACTGCAGCCTGCATCGGGCACATTTCACAGAAATACAGAGAACCTAATGAAGTGCAGACAGACGGATCCACCAGGAGCTAGGGATAAAACACCCTAGCTAGAGCAGTAGTGTGTCCCAATTAAGCAGAGTTACTAGTCCAATTAAGCAACTGTCATGGCCATTAGGAAACTCAACTGAGTTTGCTTGGTGATGGTCTAATGAAGTGCATTTGCTGACTTAGTGCACCGTAGTGGTTATTAATAATCCTCAACTCTGGGAATTACCATTTGCATGGATCCTTGAATGAATGGTGATGATACTGGAAGTGAAAAGGATATCACCCTCAAGGGGAAACACTTGGATGGCCAAAATAGGTCTTGTTGAAACTGCTAATACAGCTGCCTAAGCTTTTCTTGGAATTCTGGGCCATTCCTTCTCTCTGGCCGGCTCGTCTTGTGATCTAACCAGCTCTCAGGGGCTCTTTGGTCAAGCACTTTGGCCCTGTTTCCTCCTTTTGCTTGGCTGGCAGCTCTCACATGGACTTCAATGGCAAAAAGCTGTCAACAGTTCATAAAAGGATCAAACACCTTAAGACATTGTATACAAGTCCCAGGGATGTTTTTAAATACACTTCCTCTCCTAGTTCCTCATAGATAACCTTTGGCAGGCAGTGAAGTAATTTGGAGGGTGGATAGCCAGTCCTGATTTGGGGGGAATTTTTCCATCCACTAGTTGTCATCATACAGGGTTTGGTTGGGGAGACATTTTATCAATGGAACCTTGTGATATTCCGGTTAGCAACCTTCCTCTTCCTAGGGAACAGAGGTCAAGGAAAGGTCTTTCAAAGGAGGCCAATTGTAAAATCCTGGGCTCACTTTCATGTCTGCCATCACAGCTCTTAACCGCTCCTCCCCAAAGAGAAGCAAAAGAAAACATAGCTTTCCATGAAGCCTGCTCCTTTTGTGCCAGCCTGGTTCCTAGCAAATTGAGTTTCCAAATGAAGTAGAGGTTGCAGGGTTGTTGTTTTTTTAAATCCCCAACTCTGAGGCTACATATTGGTGGAGTGTTTAAAGGAGACTCAGGAGATAAAGAACAAGGGTATTTTGCTGGTCTCGTATCCATGGCTAGGGGGGCTTTCTTGCTTTCTGGAGCAGAAGGCAGTGAATGGATGATCTGGCAAGGGTAAGGCCAGACCGACCCATCCATTATTCAGAGAATCACAATCTCTGGTCAGGCCTCGGAGAAACCTTTCCTAAGGCCGTTTTTGCAACCCTGCAGCTTTTCCACATTAGGGTTTTTCCTGTGAACCACAAAACAGAAACTGATTTGAGTGACTATTTTCTCAGTTCTCCCAAGGATGGCAAAGAGCTCGTGCCATTCTGGAAGATGCACAGAAGAGAAGTTAATTCAATCTATGTAGTGGATCACTTACAACAGTGGGAGCTTAACGCCATCTCTGAATTGGCTGAGGAAGGCTGTTAGAGAAACACCACCCCTAAAGGCCGAGCCTGCAGCCAAAAGGCATAGGTAGGCGTAACTTGCCTCTCCAAGCAGCACGGAGGAGTCCGTGGTGTAAAAATAAATGCATGGACTTGAAATTTAACTTCCACGTAGTCACAAAGTTTAGAGAAAATTCTTTCAGATGGATCTAAGAAAAGTTCCAAAAGTCTTTTAAAAGTCTAGATGGGAGGCTCACAACAAAAAGAAACAGAATCTCTCCACTTTGGATTCAAATGACCAAGACAAGCACATTTCCCACAATATTAACTCTGTAGCCATTCATTCATTTCTCCTTCTTTCCAACAACAAACAAACAAATATTTTGTAGGGCACTATCTGGGCAATGGGCAGTAGAGGCCCATTGAATGTCTCAGTTATAATTTAGACACTGTCTGCTGTCCAGGTGGCATGGTCAGCACAGGGAAGAGGGCCGGCCTGTAAGACAGTCCTGGGATGTGAGAGATATTAAAGAAATCAAATCTTCATGAGTTGGTAATCAGCTGTATTTGTAGATTGAAGGAAGGGGCTAATTTCATTGGTTGGCTTTTCTAGGCCTTAAGTGGAAACTACATGAGGTAGGATTGCGTTGTCGTGGTTGTGGCTGTTATTGTTATGTGGGTGGTGGGGGAGACAGAGACAAAGCACTGAGTGTTGGAAGAATCAGAGGGTCCAGTAAGGTATCCAGGCGAAGATATACCGTAAAAAGCGGGGCACAGGTCTGGATTTCAGGAGAGAGAGCTCACCTGGAGATGCAGATCTGGGAGTCATTCAAGGTTTTAGAATATATTTTTCTCATTCATGGAGGATGTGTTTACTGAGGAAAGGAGAGGTCTTTATTTTTAATAACCTGAGGAGTAAAAGCTATATTTTTGGTAGCACAGCCTCTGTCCTGTATATTCAAAAGGTGATATAAATGCAGCCATCGGCAAGACTCTTGGCCTTGATGTGACCCCAAGGAAACCTTTGTAAGCTTGCTGCTTTAGGCACCAAATCCAACCGCTTTAACATTGTGCTCTTGGACACAATTCCTTTTCTCCCTTTCAAATACTATAATTCTCTATTCCCTAAGCACTTGACTTCCCTGAGAGAGATCAAAAATCCATCTGTGCTTCAATATGTCTTCTTTGGAAATTTGTTTGATTATGCTGCTCATTGTAGAAGGGGATTAAGTAGGAATATTAACAGATTTTAATATAATTAGTATCCAAGCTATGCCATATAACAGGCTCTGGAGATAAGGCAGCCCTGGAGCCCTGATGATCCTGTCACTAAAAAGAAAACACATTTCAAGAACAGATCAAGAACAGGAACTATCTGACAGGAGATAGCATTCTGGGCTAATCTTTTCCGGGGCTAATCTTTGCAAGGACAATGAGAGAAGGCAGACCGTGGGAACTTAGATTTTTCCTACCCTCTAACCATATATAAGGGCTGACTTGAAATGAAATGTCAGAGCGATCTTTTCTGAATGTTACACCGACTGTTTGCTTGGATTGCCAGCTATCTGATTAGTAAACGTACCACAAGGACTCAACCTTGTCTCTACTTATTTGACTCTGGTAGCCATGGGCAGCTGGACTCTTTTGTCTGGTTTCAGTGGGATTTCTCCTTTTGTTTCAATTGTCCCAAAGAAATGTAGCCCACATGTTTAGGGCACATATACAAATGGTCTGATTTATAACAAAACATCTGATTCCAGATGGGGTCAGATATTTGGACCAATTTTATTATCTCTTTTGGAGTATAAATGATTGGACATGGTGAAGTCCAACAAATATTTTATTACCATATATTTGTTTTTTTTTAAGGCAGAAACAACAGATCCCTCTCTGAATTTTTAAAAAGTGATACTGCATTGATTTCTTACAACTTTGCATGCATTATCTCAATCAATTTAATTGCAACAATGAAATATTTATCTTGTATAGAAATTCACTGTGTGATTTATTTTAGTACTGTATGCAACAGATTTGCTAGTCTCTCTTATTTCTCACAAGAAGGGAAAATTCATTACCAGTCTGGTAAATATTAAGGAGTTTTAGGTCTGTAAAGAGAAATTTGGCCAAGAATATTTCAGAAGACATGAGTATCAAAAAAGAGAAAATTTTCTACATGATATTTTTAAAAAATATATTTTTATTGATTTTAGAGAGGAAGGGAGAGGGACAGAGAGATAGAAACATCAAAGATGAAAGAGAATCATTGATTGGCTGCCTCCTGCACATCCCCCCTCCTGGGAATTAAGCCTGCAACCCAGCCATGGATCCTGACCAGGAGTCAAACTGTTACCTCCTGGTTCATTGGTTGATGCTCAGCTACTGAGCCACACCAGTTGGGCTCTATATGATATTTTAAAATACCAATAAACTGGTCATGATGGGGGGGGGTGGGAAATCAGAATTTTATTGCACGCCTTTATATACACTAGAGGCCCGGTGCACAAAATTTGTGCATGGGTGCAGTCCCTAGGCCTGGCCTACTATCAAAGCATGAGCATCTGAGGTGGAAGGGCAGGTCCCAGCTGACATCTGCCTGAGTCACGGTGCCTGAGTCCCCACATGGAGATGCGGTGAGCTAGGCTGGATACTGTGGGCCAAGGCACAACGTGGGCCTCTGGGAAGCTGGGCGGGCAGCACACTTTCTCCAGCCAGCCTTGCAGACCAGCTCCTGCGAGAACCCATGGGGAGCCTGACAGCCCATGTGGTCCTGGTGGCTGCAGCTTGGCTCACCCAGAAGAGGCCACGTGGGTGTGGGGCAGGTCTCCTCGCTGGTGCCTGGCACCTGAGTGTGGGGGCTTCCCCAGTGCGCAAGCCCTGGCATCCCAGGGGAGGGTAGCAGGGGGAGTGAGAGCGAGCTCAGTGGACACCCCGCATTCTCACTGCACCTCTGTTCCCATCACCCCTCCCCAGGTAGCCAGCCAGAGGTTGCAGCACTTCGCCGATGCCCACCATGTTCCGTGCTGCTCCCTGGTGGTCAGCACATGTCATAGTGAGCGGTCGAATTCCCAGTCAAATGACCGCCCAAGGGAACAACTTGCATATTAGGCTTTTATTATATAGGATATATTCTTATGGCAAAAGAGACATCTATGATGATATGATATCCTAAACACTGACCTGCCTAGAAACCATTATGTATAAAAAAGTATATATGACAATATTGAAATATTGCATTTACTAAAAACAATCAAGAAAGTTATATAATTTGAAAGTAAAATTTAGCACAAAGTGAAAATGAGGAATCATAATATAGTTACTTTTATCTAAGTAAATGAAAAAATTATTAGTAATAATATTCAAAATTATATGTAATAATCTACTAATACAGAAAAATCAGCGTCATATAGATTAAAATAGCAATTATTTCTAAATAAAATAAAATCATTAACTCCACTATCTTCATAAATGTACTGCACCTCAGAAATGCGTGGGTCCCTAGTGCTGAGCTGGAACCCATTATAGTGCTGTCCATGGCAGAGAAGAGGAAGCCGAGTTTTTAAGTTTCATGGTTAAGAAGGTGGGCTAAGGAGTCAGACTAACTGGTTGGATTCAGATCTTGGGCAAATTACTTAACTTCTCCAAGTCTCTATTTTTTCATCTGCAAAATGGGAATAACATTAGTACTTTTGGTTAGGCCAGTATAAAGAGCAAATGAGACAACATAGAGTCTGGTATGTAGTAAATATTCAATAAATATCATGAGGCTGTGATGATGATAATGACTAAGTAGGGTTTTGAATTGAAGATGTGAATCAAAACCATGCCTTATTAAAACAGGGCCTTAAGCAACACTGTAAGATACAGTGTTTTCATAGTGAGATACAGATGTAGAGTCAGGGTTAGTGTATATGGCTGCACAGCTTGTGTGCTGAACAATTCCAGGGGCTCCACTCACACAGAAGGTGACATGCACAGGGCCTACTGGATTGATGCTGGTACTAGAATGTCTCTTTTCTTCCCTCCTTGAATAATAATAATAATAATAATATTGCTTTTTACTCATTTAATCTCAGAACTCCTAACCCGTACAAAATTCTTTATTTCTGCTTCTTTACCTAAATCAGGAATCCAAATGAATGCCTCCAGGACCAGGCAGTTAAAGAAACATGTGAACTGAGGTTACTGTAGACAAAACAGAGAAGATGCCTGGTATAAAGGTATTCATACTCACATGGTTTTGAAACACTGGATAGCACAAATAAAACACATCTGGAGGCCAAGCAAGCTAACCAACTGTGCTTGAGTCACTTCATCTGTTTTCTTAATGCAGACAAGTGAAAGATGGGACCTTTATCTCACTGTGACTCAGGAATGATAGTCATGGAGACTCAGGCTTCTCAGTCTACCCCCAGACAATATTATCTCCTGAGTCAGACTATAGATGCTGGTCTGAAAAAGAATAGCCTGATTCCCAGGAGTGGCCCATCCCCCTGCTCCCACTGTTCTCTTTCATGGTCTCCTATTTATTTGACTACTAGAGGCCTGATGCATGAAATTTGTGCATGGGTAGGGTCCATAGGCCTGGCCGGCGATCAGGGCCCATCTGTGGGGTGACTAGTGGGGTATTTGGTGGACCCCGCTGGCACCTGCCTTGGCTGTCCTGGGGCCTGCGGGCTGGGGGAAGCTCCTGCATTGAGCATCTGTCCCCTGGTGGTCAGTGTGCATCATAGCGACCAGTCGTTTCACTGTTTGGTCGATTTGCATATTAGCCTTTTATTATATAGGATAGCTTTTTAAACAACTTAATATTTTTTTGTTGTAAAATACAGCATTTGAAAAATACAGAAAATCAGAAAGGAGAAATGTCACCTATAGTCATATTTCTGAGTACATACACACAATTTTGATTTTCCTTTGGTATGCACTCACATCCTATCTAATAAAAGAGAAAAATGGTAATTAGCCGTACCTCTGCTACCCTTCCCATTGGCTAATCAGGGAGATATGCAAATTATCTGCCAACCAAGATGGCTGCCGGCAGCCAGGCAGCTGATGGGAACAGGGAGGCTTGCTTGCTTCAGTGATGGAGGAAGCCAAGCTTTCCTGCCTGCCTTGCCAGCCTCTCAGCTGCACTCTAAGCAACATTGTCTTTAGTCAGTGCTTCAGCCAGCAGGACCGCAGCATTGTTTCGAATACAGAAGGTAAACAAAGGCCAGAAACCTGCTTTCAGCAGCTGAGGAGGCAGAGCTGGAGCCAGCCTCAGAGCTAAAGCTGGCCCAGAATAAAAAAAAAGAGAAAAAAAGGACAGGTTGGGAGCTTCAGTCACCCACCAGCCTGAAAATGGCCCTCAGCCCCTCACCCAGACTGGCCAGGCACCCCAGTGGGGACCCCCACCCTGATCCAGGACACCCTTCAGGGCAAACCAGCCGGCCCCCACCCATGCACCAGGCCTCTATCCTATATAGTAAAAGGGTAATATGCCTCCCAGCACCGGGATCA
>NW_005364596.1:2736451-2737434 GCF_000412655.1 Myotis brandtii
ACCAGTAGTTTAGCTTGCTGCTGGGGTCTGGCCAATTGGGACTGAGCGAGATGGCCTGGACACTCCCTGGAGCCCTCCTGCAGTCCCTCACCAGCCTGATTATGCACCAGTGGGGTCCCTCAGCCTGACCTGCACCCACTTTCAATCCGGGACCCCTCGGGGGATGTCAGAGAGTCAGTTTCAGCCCGATCCCACAGGCCACTCCCCTTTGAAGGGCACCAGACGCAGGGCTCATGGCTGGCAAGCGCTGCTGTAGCTGTGCAAGCCTCTTCCGATCGGGACTGATTGCATGTGAGCCCGCGGCAGGCGCAGTGGAGCCGGGATGAGTGGGAGTGGAAGGTAGGAGCTGCAGGTGGCATTGGACTGTGGGTTTCAGCCTGATCCCTGCAGGCCACCCAGAGGGGCCCCACCTGTGCACAAATTCGTGCATCAGGCCTCTAGTATTAATTATATGAAATAGGGATCATTGTGCAAATGCTCTTTTATAATATACTAGTAGCCTGGTGCACGAAATTCATGCACATTAAAAGGGAATCAATTGCCCTAACCAGTTTGGCTCAGTGGATAGAGCATCAGCCTGTGGACTCAAGGGTCCTGGGTTCGATTCCGGTCAAGGGCATGTACCTTGGTTGCGGGCACATCCCCAGTGGGGAGTGTTCAGGAGGCAGCTGATTGATGTGTCTCTCTCATCGATGTTTCTAACTCTCTATTCCTCTCCCTTCCTCTCTGTAAAAAATCAATAAAATATATTTTTTTAAAAAGGGAATTAATTAGCGGAGATATTTTAATATTGCTATTTGCCCTTTCTCTATAATAGAAGTGTGAGAGATGAAAGGAAATTAGTAAAATGTATATGGAAATAATATATAAATTTATTAATAAATAAACAGTAACTAAAGGATATAACAACAACAGAGGCATGATATAAAAATGACAAAAACATGATATGAAAACAACAAAAACATGATATAAAAACAACAGTG
>NW_005364596.1:2738292-2742457 GCF_000412655.1 Myotis brandtii
TAACAAAGAAACAGAATTTCCGGAGGATGAGGCCCAGAAATCAGGATTTTAAAAAGATTCCCAGGTGATTCTAATGTGCAGCCAAGGTTGAGAACCACTGATCTATAGATATAGTATTTCCAAAGGTAGCTTCAATAATAGATCCATTACAAATCATTTCACTTCCACGCTCTGCTCCAAGGGCGGGTTCCTGCCTGAAACCTCGCCCTCCAGGAAACAGCTGGGGGAGGGCACAGCCGTTTCCAAGACAACCCTGCAGGACTGACTTCCTTCCGGTTGGTCGCAGTTCCATTACACCCAGGGTTTTTATATAAGTAGACTAGAGGCTCAGTGCATGAAATTTATGCATAGGGGCGGGAATCCCTCAGCCCAGCCTCCACCCTCTCACAATCCGGGACCCCTCGGTGGATGTCCAACTGCTGGTTTAGGCCCGATTCCGCAAGGCCTAAATTGGCAGTCAGACATCTCTCTCGCAATCTGGGTCCGCTGGCTACTAACTGCTCACCTGCCTCATTGCCCCTAACGACTCACCTGCCTGCATGATCACCCCTAATTGCTTGCCTGCCTCCCTGATCCCCCCCTAACCACCTCTGCCTGCCTGCCTGATCACCCCTAATGGCCTCTACCTTGGCCCCTGCTGCCACGGCTTGATCTGGAAGTATATCCGGAATGATGGCTGTCCGGTCTAATTAGCATATTACACTTTTATTATTATAGACTAGAGGCCAGGTGCATGAAATTCATGTAAGAGTAGGCCTTCCTTCCCCCATCTGCCGGCGCCAGGGACCTGGGCTTCCCTCACAGAGGGAGGCCCCACCCACCTGCCACAGCCCACTGGTCAGTGGCCTGGGCCTCCCTCTATGGGGCAATCATATTGCATTGCACCCCCAACCAATTGCATTGCATCCACCTTGGCTGACCTGGCACCAGTGGGTGTCATAGCGTGGTCCTAGATGGTCGTCCAGACAGTTGTCTAGATGGTCATTCTGCTGTTCAGCTGTTTGGTTGATTTAAATATTACGCTTTTATTATATAGGATCCAATGTGATTAGTATTTTTCTTCAATGTGGTTTTAAAATTTAAGTAAATGGCCCAGCCAGTGTTGCTCAGTGGTTGAGTGTCAACCCATGCACAAAGAGGAGGCCAATGTGATTCCCCCTTCAGGGCACATGTTGGGGTTGTGTGCTCCATCTCCAGTAGGGGGCATGCAGGAGGCAGCTGATTAGTGTTTTTCTCTCATCAATGGTTCTATCTCTCTCCCTCTTCCTTCCTCTCTCTCTAAAATCAAAAAAAATATATTTTAAAAATAAATAAATAAACATAAAATTTAAGTAAATGTTTCATTTTAGAATAGGCTACAAAAATGTTGCAAAGATTATACAAAGAATTTCCCTATACCAGACACCTATTTCCTCTATTGCTTGCAACTTATATTACTACTAGAGGCCCGGTGCACAGATTCATGCACTGGTAGGGTCCCTTGGTGTGGCCTGCAGGGATCGGGCCAAAACTGGCAATCCAATGCTGCCTGCTGCTCCTGCCTGCCACTCCTGCTCATCCCGGCCCCACTGCAGCTGCCACTGCAGCTGTTCGGTAGGTTCACTGCCTCTCTGCTGTGGTCTCTGGGCTGTGGTGGCCAGCCGTGAGCCCTGCATCTCGTGCTCCTTGGTCAGCTTAGCGGCGCTCCCACTGTGGGAGTGAACTGACCAACAGGGGGCAGCTCCTGTGTTGAGCGTCTGCTCCCAGTTGAACGGTTGCTTAGGCTTTTATATATATAGATGGTACGTTTGTTTAACTAACAACCAACATTGATACATTACTATTAACTAAACACCACACTTGACTCACATTTCACTAATTTTCCCCCAATGTCCCAGAAAGTCAAGGGAGCATTGGTCAGGTATCTTACAGAACGCCCTGAAACTTGGATTTGTCTGGTTTTTGTTTTGTCCTGTTTTGTTTTTAATCATAATTAGGCTAGGATTACAGGTTTTAGGGTGGAAGACCACAGAGGTGAAGTTCCATTTTCACATACCATATCAGGAGCACATGCTATCAACATGACTTATCTCTGATGATGGTGACTTTGACCATCTGCTTGAAGTAGTATTTGCCAGGTTTCTTCACTGTACAGTTGCTTTTTCATATGCTACTCTTTGAAAGCAAGTTGCAAAGCACAGCCCACTCAAGGCATATGGAATCAAGCTCCACCATCTTGAGGAAGGAGAATATACATAAATTTTTGAGAATTTTTCTGTATGGGACATTTGTCTCTTCTTCATTTATTTACTTGTTCTGTCATTTATTTATATCAATACGGTTTCATGGCTATTTATTTTAAACTTTGTGCTTTAATCCATTACTAGGTATTAATTTTGTTGCTCAAATTGTTGCCGGTTTGGCTATCGGGAGCTCTTTCAGGCTGGCTCCTGTGTCCCTTTGTCCATTTTTGGTGTTTTGAATGTTTCCTTACTTCCTGGTATTTAGAGCTGATTCAGGCTCATCTTGCATGTTTCCTGTCCCATCACTGGAATCATCCATTTCTCCTGGGTCCTTTTGAGGAGAACAGTATTAGAAACCAAGATCTGAGTGAAATGTATGCTCATTGCTACTGTGGTGCCACTGCTTCTAATCCCCTTCAGTAGATAGAGCAAGGAAAAACATGATTACATACTAAGCAATGTGTGCACACAGATCTATACTATTTCTGTACTGTACCTATATTGAGCTAAACATGAGTTCGTGTCAATGTTTCTAATCCTAATACATTACTACATAGTTCATTCTATCCTTCCTCTTTACTTATCTGTTAACTCTTTCTCTAACCGTAAGAAATCTGTCGTCTACTATCTGTTATCCACTTATTTATTCATTCAACTCTAGTAAACATGTACTGCAATTTTAGAATTATTAAACCAAGCCCCATGATAAACAATTTTGCCAACTAGAATACAGTGCTTACGTTCAGCTCCCTTTGTCCCTTGACTTGCTGTTTCCAGTTGGGACACCTTTTCCCAAAGTTTTTTAGGTAAACACCTTTTTCTCTCCCCTCCCCCACCTGCTTCAGTGAACTTTGTCCCTTGACTTGCTGTTTCCAGCTGGGACACCTTTTTCTCTCCCCTCCCCCACCTGCTTCAGTGAGGTTAGTCATATATTTGTAACATAGTTATCCTCTTTTTTCCTGAAATCTCCTAACCTCTCAGTGTTTCCAATTTGCATATATTAAGGTTCATTATGTGCTGCAAAGTTGTCTGGGTTTTGAGAAATGCATCGAGCTAGGTATATATCACCACAGCAACACACAGATTCGTTCCATCACCCTAAAAAAGTTCCCAGTCAAACACTTCCTCTTCCTTATATTCTTAACAACCACTGTTTTGTATTTGATCCCTATAATTTTGGTCTTTTCCAGAATATCATATTAATTGAATTATATGTTACGTAGCCTTTATGGTCTGACTTTATTCACTTGTAAAACGCATTTATGATTCATTCATGTCGGTGTGTGAAATAACAGCTCATTCCTTTTTATTGCTAAATGGTATCCCATTGTATGGACATACCACAGTTCATTTGTCCATTCACTTATTGAAGGACCCCTTAGTTACTTCCAGTTTTGGACAATTATGAATAAAGTTGCTATAAACATTTACATGGAAGTTTTGTATGGGCATAAGTTTCAAATCAGTTAGGTAAATGATTAGGAGGGTGATTGCTGAGTCATATGGTAAGTCTATGTTTAATTTTATAAGAAACTGCAAACTGTCTTCTTAAGTGGTGTACCATCTTTCGTTCTCACCAGCAATAAATGGCAGTTTCTGTTGCTCTGCATTCCTTACCAGCATGTGGTATTGCCAATAGACATATCGTGGTATCTCTTGTTTGAATCTGCATTTCCCTAATTACAAATGATATTGAACATCTTTTCATAAGCTTATTTGCCATTTGCGTATCTTCTTCAGTGAGGTGTCTATGTAGATTATTTCTTTTCTTATTGATGAGTTTTAAGAGTTCTTTATATATTACTAGAGGCCCGGTGCACAAAAATTTGTGCACTCTGGGGGAAAGGGGATCCCTCAGCCCGGCCTGTGCCCTCTCGCAGTCTGGGACCCCTCGGGAGATAATGACCTGCTGGCTTAGGCCTGCTCCCGGGTGGCAGAGGGCA
>NW_005364596.1:2743799-2748262 GCF_000412655.1 Myotis brandtii
GCCATCTTGGTTGGCAGTTAATTTGCATATCGCCCTGATTAGCCAATGGGAAGGGTAGCGGAGGTATGGCTAATTACCATGTTTCTCTATTATTAGATAGGATAACTAGAAGACCTTGACAGAAAGGTTACTTGCAAACATTTTTTCCCTGTGTGTTACTTATCTTTTTACTTTGTTAAAAGTGTTTTTCTAGATTAAAAGTTTTAAATTTTGATTAATTCCAATATACCAATTTTTTCTTTGTGAATTGTGCTTTTGATGTCATAGGTAAAAACTCTTTGCCCAGCCCAAAGTCACACATATGTTCTCATATTTTTTTCTAGATGTTTTATATTTAGGTGTTTGATACATTTTGCATTAATTTTTGTATAATGTGTAAGGAATAGGTCAAAGTTCATTTTGTGGCACATGAATGCCTAATTACTCTACCACCATTTGTTGAAAAGACTGTCCTTTCTCCATTGAATTGCTTTTGCACCTTTATAAAATCAGTTGATTATATTTATGTGGATCAACTATTTCTAGGTTCTCTTTTCTGCTCAGTTGTTCTACATGTCTATCCTTTCCCTAATTCCATATTGTCTTAATTATTGTGGCTTTATAGTTAATCTTGAAATTGGGTAATGGGAGTCCTCCAACTTTGTTCATCTTTTTCAAAATTGTTTTGGCTAATCTAAGTCTTTTGCTTTTTCGTGTGTGTGTGTGTGTGTGTGTATCAGATTTTTGATATCTTAAAAAAACAAACAAAACACCTCTTCTGGGATTTGGAATCTGTAGATTAAATTGGGGAGAATTGACAACTTCACAATATGTTTTCCAATCTTGAGGTAGTATATCACTCCATTTATGTAGATCTTCATAGATTTCTTTCATAATGGTTTTGAAGTTTTTAACATACAGATCCTGCACATATTTTGATAGATTCATAATTACTTTTTGCTCCTATTGTAAATGATATATATTTTTAAAATTTGAAGTTTAATTCTTCCTTGCCAGTATATTGAAATACAATTTATTTTTTTATATTGACCTTGTATTCTACAACTTTTGTTGAACTCAACAACAACAACGACAACAAACCCTCAATAATTCTAGGAGCTACTTTGTAGATTCTTTTTTTTTTTTTACATAAACATCTGCAAATAGAGACAATGTTATGTCTTCCTTTCCTAATGGTATGCATTTTATTTCTTTTTCTTGCTTTTTGTGCTGGCTGGGACGCCCCATCTGATATTGAAGAGGAATGATGGAAGAGGACAGCCTGGCCTTCTTTCTGATGTTAGAGATCTTCCCTGGTGCTCCTGGTCCTCTCTCAGCTATCATTCTGGGCCCAGAGAAAGGAAATGGTTCATACCGCCATAAAACCATGACGAGGAAGGCTGTTGGAATCTTAGTGTTTTCAAGGTGAAAGGGGCCTTAAAGATCTTTAATACTCTTATTTTGAGAATGAGGAAACTAAGATCCAGTGCCCAGTGTCACTCAGACATGCACATAAGACATGCACAAATAATTTTAGCTATCGGTGAATATTTGCATAATTTTAGGAAATTTTATAAGCATGAAACCAAAGTATAAAAATCAAAGGCAAAAGTCATAATGGAAAAGATTTATGAAGATGACTATACAAAATGTAAACGTTTCTCTTCTTAAGTAAAAATAAAATGAAACATCATAGACAAAGTTATAAATTAAAAGAACAAATTGGAAAAATATTTGGAAAATACATACCTGACAAAGGTTTAATGTCTTCAGTTTCTAAAAATCTCTAACAAATTTATGATAATAATAAAATGAACTTCCCATTTGAAAAAAAAAATGGGCTCAGTATAGGAACAGGAAATTTAAATCAGAAAAATATATATAGCCAGTAAGCTATATGCCCCACTCCTTTATTTCTTGCAGAGCAAGAAGAGGAACTCAGGTTTGTTTACTTTTAGTCCAGTGCAGCTTCTACAGTTCTATGGATGCTATTTGATGAGACAGAACAGACAGACCTCAGCAGAGAGGTCTTGAATCACTTTCTGATGATTCCTGTTTATAATGTACTTGCCCATATGTAAAGGTTGACCTCCAAGCCCATCTTCCTCCTGGCATGGAACCCCAAAAGACTTCCTGGAAGCCAGTTTCAATGTGGTCATAAGACTAGTCCTACCTTCCACATAAGCTTGTTCCCTGAGATCTCTACACCGTGGCCTCCTCCCCTTCCCGGCCTCACTGCAGGTCCTCTGAGTTCAAGGAAAGGAGAAGGGTAGTAGGGAAAAGTGAAGTAGGTAAATAATAAAGTACATATCACACCAGGGGAGGATGTCTATGACTATCCCAAAGACACAGGAAGTTAAAAAAACATGCTCTGAGCAAGGATAGCAAGGTAGATGTTAATTTGAGACTTCTTATAAAGCCTACTGAAAGGATTGCACATATTTGGGTGTTTATAGTCTGGCAGGCTACATTAAAAAATGATTCTCATTACTTTATAGTCACACGTCATATTCAATCCTTTATAATGACAAATAAAAGGGAAATAGTAACACTGGTGTTTGTATATTACTTTACATCTTACTAAGCACTATTACAATCATGATCTCATTTGATCCTTACAGTGATGCTGTGAAGTAGCTATGGAGGGCTATTATTAATCCCATTATACAGATGAGGAAACTGAGGTTTAGAGAAATTAACTGATTTGCTCCAGATCACAGAGCTGGGAAATAGGATCCAAGACATAAATCCAGCATTAGGGACAGAGTATTGCTCTGTGAGGGACTGTTGAAGCACTAAGCATGGCAAAAGGTAAGGAAATTTTCTATTTCATGGATTTAAGATTCAAAGTAAGTCTCAAGTTTGGGTACTGAAAGAGTCCTTGAAGGCATATTGAAGTGGAGCAACATATGGAGGAATCAGCAGGTGAAAATCCTCTGCAAATAGGAAACAGGTTGTGTGGCTTTAAAATAGGTATAATTTTTATAACAGCATTGCTATAAAAAGGAAGGAGTGAGGACTAATGACATGGAAGCCCAAGAAAGTCTTAGAAAGGTCACAGATAGCCAAATAACTTGAACTCTGTTTTTGCCTCCTCAGGAAAAAAAAATTCAGAAAGAAAAATGAAAATGAGGAAAAAATAGCAACACAAACAGATATTCCTATGACTCTGTCTACCTAAATTAACCAGTATTTCTCATCTCCCCACAAAGACATGAACAAATAATTTTAGCTATTGGTGAATATTTGCATAATTTTAAGAAGTTTTATAAGCATGAAACCCAAAGGCAAAAATTACAATGGAAAAGACTTACGAATATGACTATACAAAATTTAAATATTTCTCTTCTTAAGAAAAAATAAAATGAAATACTGTAGACAAAGTTATAAATTAAAAGAAAAAATTGGAAAAATATTTGGAAAATATATACCTGACAAAGGGTTAATGTCTTCAGTTTCTAAAAATCTCTAACATAATTATGATAATAATAAAATGAACTGCCCAGTTGAAAAAATGGGATTAGGATAGGAACAGGAAATTCAAATCAGAAAAAAAATATATAGCCAGTAAGCTATATATCCCACCCTGATTTGTAAACATACCAATCCACACTAAAATACATTTATTTTATTGATGTGGGGAAATGTTATCTATATTATAGAAGGCCAGTGGCCATAACGACCAAATGACTGGTCACCAGGAGGTGCATTGATGGGTCTCTGGGCTCAGCGGGTCTGGTCTAGTGTGATTTCACGTGCTGGGCCTCTAGTAAGTGTATAAAAGAGGTTATAAAACTTTATGTTCACTATTGTTTTATTTTTGTATACATCTAAGTTTTGAAAGAACAGAGGGACTGAGACATAAATAGTGGTTACCTATAGATAGCAGGATTGTGGATAATTTAATTGTCAAGTATCTTTTCTTCTTATTTAATTTTAAACACAATGAACATGAATTACTTTTGTAATAAAAAAAAAAAACTGGCCATTATACCTGTAAGCAGGTACATAACTTCCCATTACACAATGGTTTCTATTTAAACATCACATTTGGCATATAGCATTATGTTTTTCAACCTCAATTTCAAAATCACAATCTGCCATGAAATCTGCCATATACTTTGTACACGATTTGAGTTGTATTTATGGAAATGATTTGGGTTGGCTTGTTCCCCACTTGGTGTTCCTGCCCTTCAGGGTAATTCGTTTAGTCACCTCCTGGCTTTCTACATATAATTATTCTACTAGGAAAAGAGGTACCTAAATTATTATATAAACAAACAGCATAATCATAAATGGTATCTTCTGGAATTTGGGATGTTGCCTACTTTCCTTTCATAGAAAAATTACACTTATATATATTTTGTACATGCTACGTTAGAAACTTAGGACATCGAAGACATCCTCTATTGTGGTCAGATGTAGACTTTGATGCCACAGATTATTCCTCCAATTCAGGCCCTTCTCTCTTTGGTAATCTTGCC
>NW_005364596.1:2748514-2769174 GCF_000412655.1 Myotis brandtii
TCCTCACAATCAGCCAGGGGACAAAACCAGAATCCAAACAAAAGGCGATTTGAGAAAACTTTATCTTCTGCCTCTAAATCTTCCACAAGTCAGATCACACTCATTGGAGAAGAGGGATAAGCTCCTGTGTTTGTAGGAGACTTTGAGATCCTAAGAGTGTTCTTGTTCTCCCTGGCCCCTCACGGAAGGCCGTTCGGCAGGGCTGTTATGTTTCTCGTACCACAGGGATAAAGACAGACGTTCTCCTTAAGAAGGCACCATTGGCATCTGTGCTGTGCATCATGAGCACATGGCTGAGTGGAAATATCTGGCTCCGCTCCGGCTTAATCATATGCATAATAGACTACTTTGTCTACTGGTCATTGCCCCTCCTCACCACCAAATCCCCTGACTACCGTTGCCCCCAAAGTAGGAAGAACCCTTTCCTGGATGAAAATGGTTTCTTTTGTTCTCCATCTCCAGATATTCCACTGTGTGTATGTGTGTGTGCGCGTGCACACGCGTGCATGGGGGGCGGTTTCTGAGGGTCTCATTTGGAAGCCATGCTGAATGCTCTCTTGAATCTGGCAGAACCTGGCCGGTAGCAGTAGAAGATATTTCATAATAATGATGATGCCACTCACACTTTTCATCTTCAAAGCACTTTCCAAACAGTAATTAATTCCCATAATACTCATGAGGTAAGTAAGTAAACACCATTATCCCCACTTTATAGATAGAGAAACTGAGGTGAAGTAGCCAAGCAAATGGCCAGAGGCCAAAAGGAGACAGTGTCAGAGCAGGGATCAAAGGGAAGAAGCTCCCATTCCGGTATCTGCTGATCCCTTCCAGCTCACACCACCCCAGGCCGCCTGGCTGGGGAAAAGTCTCAGTGGAGCTGCAGGTAGCCGGAGGCTGAAGGAGGGCAGGATCTCCCAGCAGGCCCGGCTCTGGCCTCACTGCCCTGGCAAATGAATGCTGCTATTCATCCCGTGGGCAGTTTGTGGGCATTCACTTCAAGATCCTTGCAAAATAACAACAAAAACCCTATTGAGGCTCCTTTCTCCTCGGACCACGTATTTCCTGAGTTTTTCCTTGAAATCAGGGGATGCCTGGTACATACACGCCCTCAGGAAGCAGGATTATTCAGCCCACCCTACAATTCTTGGGAGGCTACATTCAGAAATGTGGCCACAGACCAGGCCGCACTGCGGGAACCTTCTCCTCCCGGTTTCTGGCCAAGCTCCCTCACAAGACATTTAAGAGCATCTGGCTGGCTTCACACTGGAACACTCATCTGGCCGCGGCCTCCCCACGGCCCCCCAACTCCCTGTATTCGAGATGGACACATATCAAGGAGCTGGCAATGACACTGAAACCTTATATGAATGCTACAGAGGCAGGCCGGGGGAAACTAAGAATTGAAGTGAAATGAAAATGGCCTACCAAGGAGGGACCCTGTCTCAGGCAAGTGAAAATCCAAGACTAAACTCCCCACCTCCCACCCTGCTAGCCGGCAATCGCATCAGTCCCTCACTGCCCCCCAGGACAGATCAAACACTGCTCTCCCGTGCGTCTCACCTGTCAAAAATGCTGCTCCCTATCCCCTCCCCCAAACCTCTCCTCTCACCACCTCAGATTTCCTTCAACAGCCTAAAGGTTGCCATGACCACCCACTTCACCTGTGTGGCGAATTTACTGGTAGAAGCTGCTGCTTTCGGCATCATCTAGATCGCGGTGTGCTGTCATGCCTGGGCCCCCAGTGAAAGCTCGGAGCCTTTGAAGTGCTGAGCCTAACAGGGCAAACGGTTACACCATGCAGCTGGGGGCTGCACTCGGGCTCCACATCTTGCCTGGCATTTGGCAGCGTGCACCCTACGGAGCCGCCTCCCTGCCCCTGCAGGGGAACCAGACTGGGGAGCTTGGAAAGCCTCGCGGAGAAGTTTTGGCTCAGCGAGCACAGTGAGGGCACCCAGGAAAACAGTGACGCTGATGCCCTGTCCTCGTGGGGCACACCCAGCAGAGGCCTTTGTTGGGGCCTCCTGCGGCGTCTCACTGCTGGCCGCAGGTGACAGCGTGTGTCCCGCCACCTCATTCACTCCCAGCCTGCTGTCCAACAGGTGGGTGTCTAGAGCACGGCTTTATACAGGGCCTCCCAAGGAGGAGCGGATATGTTGGTGAGGAAGTCCCCAACGCTGAATAAGGACCGTCTCGTGAGCCTGTAGATGATGTTAATCAGTCAAGACAGCTCCGTGATTAGGGGTAGCCTTCCTGGTCCGCACAACTGCGAAAATGGAACAATCCTAAAACTAACCAGTAAGGCCTGCACAGCATGGTTCCAATGAGGCCTTGTCCTTGGCTTGCTGGACAGGCAACCCCCTCCCCCCCATATGACCAAACAGTAAGTTAAGTCTCCGGGAAGAATTCTTTTCTGTGGGCCCTGAAGGAACTCCATGCCCCACCTCCCATCCTGACTCCCCACCGGCCCATGGCTGAGCGAGTCCCAGACTCAGGCGTTGCACACTCGTTTGTTCCCTCCGCAGGGACACACTCCGGGTGAACTGAACGCTGGAGAGGAGGCAGAGCAGGGCGCATAGCTTCTCACCACATAAAAGGCAGAACCCGGCTCCCTGCCAGGCGCCGGCTGCACAGTGACAAAGAGTGTCACACCTTGGATTTTGAAGTTCATAAATAGATCCACGATGTTGATACTTCAGGGGGATGATGGGTGAGGGTTGGATTTCTGTTCCTCCAGCTCTGTAATTAATTTATCCAGCAACAAGGCTAGAACGATGCCAGGAAGAGGAAAAGGACCCCGGCGGGGCTGTCTGTGGCTTTTCCTCCGAATGACTGGGTACTGCTGGGTTGGGCTGCAGCCTAGAAGTGTGCGAGCTCAAAACTCTGTGTGTGTGTGTGTGTGTGTGTGTGTGTGTGTGTGTGTGGTGTGTGGGCGCACATTTGTAGGTCTGTGTATGGTACATATGTTGTGTGGTAAAGGGGCATGTGTATGATTTGTGTGGTGTGCATTTGAATATGTGTGATGTGTGTATGTGGTGCAGTGTCTATGTGATTTGGTTGATGTGTGTATCTATCTATGGTATGTGTGTGGTGCATATGCATATGTTATGCATTTATGTGCAATACAAGAGTGTGAGGTATGGTGTCTGTGCTATAGTGTGTGCGGTATATGCATGTTTACGTCTGGTGTGTATAATGTGGTGTGTGTAGTACATATATATGTGTGAAGCATATATGTGTGTGGTGTGTGAGCATGTGTGAGTAAGAGTATGAATGTACTGTAGTGTGTGTTGCATGTATTATTATGTGTAATGTGTATGAGTGTGTGTGGTGTGTGCTATGTGTGGGTGTATGAGTGTGTGTGGAGTGTAGCTGTGTGTGCGACGTGTGCAGTTCGGCAGCCAGCACTTGTGCAGACAGGCCCGGCCCTTACCTCTTTGATGTTAGCGGGAAGCATCCTAGAGCAGCTGGCTCCATGTCCCGAGGCTCCTGCTGGGAGAGCCGGATCCCAGGGGAGGGAAAGGAAAGTGCCGCCCAAGCCGCACCCAGGGAAGGGTTAGAAGGTGAGGACCTTTATCTGAGACCCCACCCAGCAGAGCCCGGGCCCTGCTGGTGAGTTCAGAGAGTGCAGGAGGGGAGGCGACCCTGGTGCCATCTGCGGGACACCAACCCCGGTTCAAGCCTCAACTCGACACTTTCCAGGGATGTGGACCAGTGAGTTCAGCTTCAGTTCTGACATTGATAAAACATACATAGCACTGTGCTCCTCCTGGTAGGCGAGTTTCCTAACCTAACGCTGCACCATGATGGCCGTTTCCCCCTTGGCTTCCACGGCGCTGTGAGCTTGCTCAGGAAATGGGATTCTCTGGCTTTCTTTTGGCTTCAGAAGTTTGAGTCCTCATCTCGTACCCTGAGAACACTCATCTCTGAAGCTGAGAGCTCATTGGCAAATAATATGGCTGATGGCTTTTCTTGTCCTCATTTTCTATTTCTAGTGCCCGGGACAGTGCCAGCAGGCCTGGGCACAGTACCTCAGCTCTGAGAGTGGGAAGGGAGGGAACATACGTTCCCTCATACCCTGAGAACCCTCATCTCTGAAGCTGAGAGCTCATTGGCAAATAATATGGCTGATGGCTTTTCTTGTCCTCATTTTCTATTTCTAGTGCCCAGGACAGTGCCAGCAGGCCTGGGCACAGCACCTCCGCTCCTTGCTCTGAGAGTGGGAAGGAAGGGAACATACGTTCCCTGAGATGCTCATTCAAACCTGGCATCAGGTCCAATGCTCTGCCATGGGGGCAGGGGAGGGGCTATTCAAGTACTTTAATGGTTAGGGGCATGGGCTGTCAAATTTCTGCATGTCAACCCCTGTGTGACCTTGAAAAAATTACATAGCATCTCTGAGCCTCAGTGTTTTTCAGTCTCTAAATTAGAGTTCAAGCTGAGAGCTATTGGCAAATAATATGGCTGATGGCTTTTCTTGTCCTCATTTTCTATTTCTAGTGCCCGGGACAGTGCCAGCAGGCCTGGGCACAGTACCTCAGCTCTGAGAGTGGGAAGGGAGGGAACATACGTTCCCGGAGACGCTCATTCAAACCCGGCATCAGGTCCAATGCTCTGCCATGGGGGCGGGGGAGGGGCTATTCAAGTACTTTAATGGTTAGGGGCATGGGCCGTCAAATTTCTGCATGTCAACCCCTGTGTGACCTTGAAAAAATTACATAGCATCTCTGAGCCTCAGTGTTTTTCAGTCTCTAAATTAGAGTTCAAAATAGTGCCTCCTGCATAGGATTATTTGAGGATCAAGTGGAACAATGATTCATAAACTCTAGCACAGCGCCTAGCACATAGGAAATGGTAAAAAAAAATACGCCTTACAAGATGATTCTCCGCCTCCCCTGTATAGCTATTGATCCCATACAGGAGGCTCAGACAGGTAAAGCAAGTTGCCCCAAATCACACAGCTAATAAGAGTTTGGCTAGCGCACTGCTTGGCCACATCTTTGCCTTCTGTTTCTACCCCCTCGCGCTGCCTGCCCTTGCAGCCTTCAGGACACCAGGGGCTGGAGCCTAGAAAATGCCTCCTGCAGGGTCAACGCCCCCAGTAGGGGGCAGTACCTGGGCAGGAGGGGATGGATCTGAAGGCAAACAAGCCCAGAATTGACCTGCACTGCTTGGCCACACTCTTTGCCTTCTGTTTCTACCCCCTTGCGCTGCCTGCCCTTGCAGCCTTCAGAACACCAGGGGCTGGAGCCTAGAAAATGCCTCCTGCAGGGTCAGCGCCACCAGTAGGGGGCAGCACCTGGGCAGGAGGGGATGGATCTGAAGGCAAACAAGCCCAGAATTGACCCATGCACATTTTCTAGCACTGATATCTTTGGGCAATGAATGGGATTAGGTATAACTTTTATTTTGCTTTATTATAGTTTCTAATGACATTGCACTATGTGGGAGGAGGGCTACTGCAGAGAGACTTCGAGGCCAGGCCAAGAAAGGGCTGAAGGATGTAAGTCAAAGTCATATAAATTCACTGGTTTCAGGACAGGTCCGTGGATTGGTTATCTGTTGCTTCATAATGAATAACCACAAATTTAGTGATTTAAAACAATACATGTTTCGCTTTTGTTTTGTTTTGTTTTTCAGAGAGGAAGAGAGGGAGAGAGAGATAGAAGCATCAATGATGAGAGAGAATCATTGATCGCCTGCTTCTTGTACTCCCTCTACTGGGTGGGGCTCAAGCCTGCAACCCGGGTATGTGCCCTGACTGGGAATTGAACCTTGACCTCCTGGTTCATAGGTTGACGCTCAACCACTGAGCCAATGGGCCAGGCACAATACACGTTTCGTTTCTTGTCTCCAGTTCCTGGGCCAGGAGTCAGGGCCTGAGTTTTCCATCAGGGTCTCATGAGGCTTCAGTCAGGGTGTCAATCTAGCTACATTTTTATCTAGAGACTCAACTGGGGGAAAACCTGCCTAAAAGCTCATTCAGGCTGTTGGCAGAACCCACTTCCTTGTGGCTGTAGGACTGTGGGCCCGCTTCTGGCTGGTGGTCAGCTGGAGGCCATGTTCAGACCCTAGAGCTTCTCCCAGTTCCTAGCTACATAGGCTTCTCCAACCTGGCCACCGACATCATTACGCCCACAGGGAGTGTCTTGTATCACATTCTTAAATCATATTCATAATGTTCCAGCACCTTTGCCATATTCTACTTTTAGGAGAGGGTCCCAAAGCCAGGCCTGCACTCAAGGGGAGGGGTTCCCACAAAGGTGGTAACATTAGAGGCTGGGATGGGGGCACCTGGGGTCTGTCAGCAACAGTACCTCTCACTGTGTAGCTTTGTGCACCTTAGTTCTGACTTTCTTCTTCTGCAGATTTGAACTTTTACTCACTAAAGAGTATAACGATAGGAAGAGTCTTGCGAATGTTTTATCATCTGGCTCAGAAAATTAGCATTAAAATCAACAAACATTGCCATTAGTGAAGCCCAGATATACCATAAAAACTTGCTGAATCAAATTGCATGCCAAATTAATCTTAACTTTTAATTTGGACTATCCAAATTCAACTTTAAAACTTTAATATTTTGCACATCTTTTCACCAAGAAATTCCAGTTCTAGAAATTTATTCAAAGAAAACTGTCATGAAGATGTGCAAATATTTAGCTACAAAGATGTTAACCACAGCACTGCTTAGAATTGAAAGACACACACGCGCGCGCGCACACACACACACCCACACACAAACAAACCCAAAAAACAAACCCTATACTGCAAACAACCTTTTTTTTTTTACAACAGGGTATTGTCCAGATAAAGCTACAATGCATTCAAACAATAGAATAATATTATCTTTTTTAATATGATGCAGAAGATATTGAAGTACATGGGAAAATGTTTGCTATAGAATGCTAAAAATGGGGGAAAATTTTAAAACAGCACATAGACCATAATCCCATTTTGTCTTTGCTTTGTTTTAGCATGTATAGATTGAATAAGTGACAGCACAGATTTACACAAAATTGTAACAGTTGATATCTTTGGGTAATGAGTTTAGATGTGATTTTTATTAAATTTTCTACCATAAATATATATTACTTTTATAATAAGAAAAATGTTAATTTTAAAAATCAAAGTTTTCATAATCAAATATTAGGAACAAAGAGGATATTAAAAGCAATCTCAAAAATTGCTACTAACTTTGGGTTGTGTTTCTCCTCTTTGGTAGTTCTGTTACCATAAGCAAATCACTTAATCTCATTATCTATGGTTGAGTCATGTGTAAAAGAAAATACAATTTCCTTTAGCTAATAGCAGTGTCTACTGTAACAATTAAGATGATATGTAAGAAAGTGTTTTCTAATTGTAAAGCATGAATAACAAGGTATTTTTCCCTTTGACATTCAAATTAAATAAGATACATCATACAGAGAGGAGTATGAAGAAGGATCTAGCAGTTAAAGTTGTCATTCTGTGAAGGAATTTCTCTGCAACATTACACTCAATTATAGCCTCATTTGGTGTTTGGGCTCACTGTGTCTGCGTATACATCTTATGTCTTATTTATCATTTGTAGCTGCCTTGAGTTTCCTACCAAAACCTTGGAAAGTAAGCATTGTATTAGGTTTCAAGTTTCCTACCAGGCCTGTCTCTAACAAGAAACTGATGGTTTCAAGGGCTTTTCCAGCTCTAATATTCTATGATTCTGGGATAGTATGTTTTCTCATGGATAGAGCATAGTCAAAGGAGATGCATCAAAATGGAGAAAAATAGGAGTCAGGGTTTTTCACTTTGAGGAGAGTGCAGCCCAGGCTGGTGACATTCCTAGGTAAGAAAAGCCTGAAGGATATCGGTGACATACCAGTGATATAATAGAAAGCCCCCGAAAGCCCTGCTGCGTTGGTGTGAGTGGTGGCCTTGGTGTGAGTGGTGGCACTGGTGTGAGTGGTGGCCTTGGTGTGAGTGGTGGCATTGGTGTGAGTGGTGGCCTTGGTGTGAGTGGTGGCACTGGTGTGAGTGGTGGCCTTGGTGTGAGTGGTGGCACTGGTGTGAGTGGTGGCCTTGGTGTGAGTGGTGGCACTGGTGTGAGTGGTGGCCTTGGTGTGAGTGGTGGCACTGGTGTGAGTGGTGGCCTTGGTGTGAGTGGTGGCACTGGTGTGAGTGGTGGCCTTGGTGTGAGTGGTGGCACTGGTGTGAGTGGTGGCCTTGGTGTGAGTGGTGGCACTGGTGTGAGTGGTGGCCTTGGTGTGAGTGGTGGCCTTGGTGTGAGTGGTGGCATTGGAGAATACAAATAGCGTGGCATCAGATTGCTTCAAATCCTGCTTTGTTCCAACCACCTGTGTGATCTTGGCAAGTTATTTCATCTTTCTGAGCCTTGGTTTCTAACCCTCATATGACTCTTACCTTATGTGGTTTTGGCAGAGTTAGAAACTAGTACAGTGCCTTGTAACATAGACATTCATTTAACCAGAAACTATTATTTGGAGTTCATTGGAATAAAGCAATCAAAAAATATCCTTGGCTTAATCTAGTTCTTTATTTCTCCTGTTCAAAAGGATGATACGGCCATCTAAGATGTACCCGTGTCATGGCTCAGTGTCCTTTGGCGGTGCCCATGTTTTCCAGGGTCAGCTTTTTAGTCACTGACTGCACTCAAGTATTCAACCATTAAATTACAAATTGTGGGTAAGAGTCATGTTAAAATATCATGAGGCTTTAAGCAGTTCCAATAGATGAGAGGTTGTTTCTGTTCACTTAAAGGTATTTTCTTGAGCTTCCCAACAATAGTCCCATTTCAGCTTTCCTGCAAATATTCAGATGTACAATTCTCAAACTGCTGCCATGCACATTAAACAATGTGTCAAGCTCTGCCCTCATTCCTTGGCCCAGCACTGTAAGTCCAGTGCAGAAGCAGGGCAGACTGTTGTGCTGAGTGGCCTACTGTGTAAAGACAGAATATGATGTGACTTCTATTGGTAAATGAAGTTGTTGTAAGTTTTACCATGTCACCTATACCCAGAAGGGGGTGGCCTACCAGGAGGGAGGACCAGTTCTCTTAATAGAAAAACAGTCAGTGTCCTCTGGTCACCTGGGACCAGGATGACTGCCCATTTCCTTTCCTGTCCCTCAGCCAGGCTGTCCTCAATGGGCAGGATTTTTTCAGGGACAGCTGGGCACCCGTCCCTTGGCACTTCAATATGTGGGAATCTGAGTGTGCTGATTGTCCATTCCGACTGTCATGAATGAACAAGAGAGGAAGGACCCTGACAGATAGTAAATCACCTTTGACAATTTCTGTCAGAGATTGTGTTGAAATATCCGAGAAGCACTTTGTAGAATAAAATTATATTCCATAATGGGTGGGCCTTGTGAGCTGAAGATTTGGAGTGAGTTTCTCTTTAGAAGGTATAAATTAAAGATTTTTCCTTCTATAAAAAGCTGAACTTAATATGTTTCCTGAAAGTTTCTGCCAAGAAATATTTTTTATAAAAAGTTCAGAAAAGATCTTTTAAACTAATAATAAGTGAATGTGGCTTATTTTTAAAAAATTTATTAACTTGTTTCCTTTTATTATAAAAATAACGTATCTTAACATGCACATGTTAAGAAATTTATTTTACATGATTCATAAGGGAATACAATGAAAAGAGCCTCTCTTTAATCCCACCTGAAACTCAGAGCAACTCATCCACCTCCCCAGTGGTAATCTCTGTTAAAGCTAGGTACGTAGCCCACCGGAATTTGGGGGCTTTTATATACCATGCATATATGATATATTTGGATTTTTAAGTAAACTTTTTATTTGAGATCATTGTAGTTTCACATGCACCTATAGGAAATAATACTGAGAGATCCTGTGCCCCCAGTGGTAGCATCTTGCAAAACTATAGGACAATATCACAACCAGGATATTGACGTTACGATAGTTCTGTGAAGAGATAGAACATTTCCTCCTCCTCAGCATGTGTATCCATGCTCAGGAAATACATGAGGGAATGACTATCCAGGGGCAGATTGGTGCTGTAGACAACTCAGCTCCATTCATGCAATGGAACAAGAAGGTGTTAGGAAACATCAAATATGATTGTTGAAAATCACCTATGCAGAGGGGAGGCAGTAGAGAGAGTTTGGGTCTAATACAAGCAGCAGCCTCTATTGATGAGGATGAGCAAGGTGCTGGGGTGGTGGCTTATATGGATGGAAACAAAAATGATATTTTTAAGAAAAGAGAGAACATTTCCATATCCACATGTGGCCCTTTTATAGCTATATCTACTGCCCTTCTATAACCCCTTTGTTAACCTTTGGCAACCACTGTGTTCTCTACTTGTATAATTTTGCAAAATGTCATATTTTTCATGCAACATAATTCCCTGGAAATTCATTTAGGTCAGTGATTTTCAACCCGGGTGCCACAGCACACTGGTGTACCACAAGAATTTTTAAAACGTGCAATACCTGACTAGTTAGTCAGGGGCACTGACATCTTTTCCCTTAGATTGTCAAATAAAAAATGACAACAGCCAACACAACAATAGCTGTCCAGTGTGAATGAATCAAAATTTTACCTATTTTTTTTTGGTCAGATTGGCAAAATATTTTTGGTGTGTTGCAGAATTTTAGTAATTAGTTTATGTGTGCCATGAGATGAAAAAGGTTGAAAATCGCTGATCTAGGTTGCTGTGTGCATCAATAGTTTGTTCCTTTTCTGTTTCTGAATGGTATTTCATGGTATGATTATACCACAGTTGGTTAAAGGACATTTGAGTTACTCCCAGTTTGGGACTTTTACAAAGCAAGTTGATATCAACATCCATGTACAGGTTTTTATGTAAATACAAGTTTTCATTTCTCTAGGATAAATGCCTAGAAATGCAATTTCTGGGCCATATGGTAGTTACATGTTGAGGTGTTGTTGTTTTTTTAAACTGCCAAATTATTTTCAGAGTGGCTGTACCATTTTACATTCCCATCAGCATTATATGTGCGATCCAACTTCTCTACATCCTCATCGGCATCTGGTGTTGTCACTATTTTTTAGTTTCTTCATTCTGATAGGTGTGCAGTAATGTCTCATTGTGGTCTTAATTTGCATTTCCCTAGTGGCAAATGAGGTCTAACACCTTTTCTGTGCTTGTTTACCATCTGTGTATCCTCTTCAGGAAAGTGTTTCTTCACATCTTTTGCTCACTTTCTAATAGTTGATTTTTTCACTGTTGAGTTTTGAAAGTTCATGATATAATCTAGATGCTAGTTTTTTTTGTTGAATGTATACGCTGCAAATGTTTTTCTCCCAGTCTTTAGTTTGTCTTCTTATTCTCTTAACAGGTTTTTTTTTCTTTATTGATTAAGGTATTACATATGTGTCCTTACACCCCCATTGCCCCCCCCCACTCCCATTCATGCCCTCACCCCCCTGGTGTCTGTGTCCATTGGTTATGCTTATGCATGCCTTCAAGTCCTTTGGTTGATCTCTCCCTCTTTCTTACCCCCTTAACAGGTTTTGTTTTTTTTACAGAGCAAAGTTCCTAATGAAATCCAATATATCAATTTTTTTTCTGTTCTGAGTTATGCATTTGGTGTTAAGTCTAAGAACTCTAGATTCTAAAGATTTTTCTGCTATTCTAAAAGTTTTATAATTTTTGTGTGATTTTTTAGTAAACTAATTTTAGCACGTTTTAAAACATTCCATATTATTATTGTTGTTGTTGTTGTTAATTTTCACCAGCAGTTAAATTGATTTTTAGTGAGAGTGGAAAGGAGGGGGAGAGATGGAGAGAGAGAAACATCGATGTGAGAGAGACACATTGATTGGTTCCCGAATCCGCCCGACCAGGGCTGGGGATCGAGACTGCAACTCAGGTGTATGCCCTTGACCAGAATCAAACCTGGGACCCTTCAGTCTGTGGGCCAATGCTCTATCAACTAGGCTAAACCAGCTAAGGAGACATTCAATATTATTTTATATTAGTTTCTGGTATACAACATAGTGATTAGACAATCATATATTTTACAACATATTCCCCCTGACATTTCTAGTACCCACCTGGAACCATACATAGTTACAATATTCCCTATGCTGTACTTCACATTCCCCATGACTATTTTGTGACTACCAATTTTTATTATTTATTTATTTACTTTTAGAAGAGCAAGCAAGAATTTACTGGCTGCAGCAAAAACACACTCAGGACAGTGACGCAAGGAAGGTGTATAGAAGACGCAACTAGGGAGCCTAGGCTGGGCTGCTTTGGCTCACTAGAAAGTCAGAGAACAGGGCACCTTGGAGACAGGTTCAGGGGATTAGCCTGAGATGAGCTGCAGCTGCCCACTGCTCCCCTGGTTGCAAGTCTCATGGGGTCCCATGGAGTTTAGGAGCTACTACCTGTAGGGGGAGAAGAGAGGAGAATGGCGAGGGAATGGCACAGGTGGGCTCCCTGGAGGGAGAGCTAGCCTGTGACTACCAATTTATACTTCCTAATTCCTTCACCTTTTTCACCCAGTCCTCCAACCTCCTTCCCCTCTGAGAACCTCAGTTTGTTTTCTGTATCCATGAGTCTATTTCTATTTTATTTGTTCATTTATTTTCTTAAGATTCAACATATAAAGGAAATCATATGGTATTTATCTTTTTCTGTCCAACTTATTTCACTTAGTATAATACTCTGTTATTGCAAATGTTAAGATTTCTCTTATGACTCTTTTTTATGACAGAGTAATATTCCATTGCATATATCTACCACTTCTTTTTTATCCACTTGGCAATCAGTGGAAACTTAGGCTGCTTCCATATCTTGGCTATTATAGAAAATGCTGCAGTGAACATAGGGGTGCATATATCTTTTCGAATTAATGTCTTGGATTTCTTCAGATAAATATCCAAAAGTGAAATTGCTGGGTCATAAGATAGTTGTATTTTTAATCTTTTGAGGAACTGCCATACTGTTTTCCATAGTGGTTGCACCAATTTGCAATCCCACCAATAATAAACAAGGGTTCCTTTTTCTCCAATTCTTTATTTTTAGTCTGTGTGTCTTTCTATTTTCAGTGAGTCTCTTTGTAGGTAGCATTTGTATTGGTCTTATTTTCTTATCCATTCAGTATCCTATGTCTTTTGCCTGGAGCATTAATCCATTTACACTTAAAGTGATTATTAATAGGTATGTAGTTATTGCTATTGTATTCTTCTTCTTAATGAAGTTCCTTTAACATTTCTTATATTACTGGTTTGGTGGTGATGAACAATTTAGTTTTTTTCTTATCTGGGAAGCTCTTTATCTTTCCGTCAATTTTAAATGATATCCTCACTAAGTGGAGTGGTCTTGGTTATAGGTCCTTACTTTTCATCACTTTGAATATTTTGTGCCAATCCTCTCTGGCCTGCAAAGTTTCTTTTGAGAAATCAGCTGACAGTCTTATGGGAGCTCCCCTGTATACAAGTGCCTTTCTCTTGCTGCTTTTAAGATTCTCTCTTTGTCTTTAACCTTTCGCATTTTAATTATGATGTAGCTTCACGTGGGCCTCTTCGGGCTCATCTTGTTTGGGACTCTGTGCTTCCTGGTCTTGTATTTCTATTTCCTTCACCAGGTTAAGGAATTTTTCATCATTATTTTTTTCAAATAGGTTTTCAATTTCTTTCCCTCTCTCTTTTCCTCCTGGCACCCCCATGATCCAAATGTTAGTACACTTGAAGTTGTCCCAGAGGCTCCTTACACTATTCTTGTCCTTTTTTCTTTTTCCTCTTTTTATTGGGTATTTTCTGCTTTCTTATCTTCCAAATCACTGATTTAATCCTCTGTTTCATCTAATTTGCTATTGAAGCCTTCTAGGGTATTCTTCATTTCAGTTATTGTGTTCTTCATTTCTAACTGGTCCTTTTGTATGCTTACTCTCTTTTTGTTAAAGCTCTTCTAAGTTCCTTGAGCATCCTTATAATCAGTATTTTGAACTCTGTACCTGATAGATTGCTTGTCTCCATTTTGTTTAGACCTTTTTATGGAGTTTTGTCCTGTTCTTACGTTTAGAACATGTTTCTTTGTCTTCTCATTTTGGCTGCTTCTCTGTGCTCATTTCTATGTATTAGCTAGATCTGCCATGTTTCTCAGTCTTGGCAGGTAGCTTTATGTTGTAGATGTCCTGTGGGGCTCAGTTGTGCAGTCTCCCTGATCACCTAAGCCGGGTGCTCCAGTAGTGTTCCTTCTGTGGGTTGTGTGTGCCCTCCTGTTGTAGTTGAGTCTTGATTGCTGTTGGCCCATTAGTTGGTGGGTTTGCTCCTCAGGCTGAATGGCTATGAGGATTGGTTATAACCATAGTGTATAAGCTGCTATGCAGGGCTAACCCCACGGAATGGGATTTGCCCCAGCAGGCTCTGGTGCCTGCCAAGACCACACTTGGAGTGTGCCACTTGTAGAGCTAATTGGGTGGTGCTCTGCTGTTGTCTAAAGCTGGCCACCAGATGTGTCGGTTCTGAGGCCTCTTGGGAGAATCTCCTGAACAGGCCAAGATCAGTCACTGCCTGTGACCAGCCTGAAGCTGTCTTGTAGGAGCTACAAAGCAATCCATGGTTGGCAGCTGCCTGTGCTGTACCTGAATGCGTATGGGAGAGGCCATACTGCGAACTGAGGCTGGCCGCTAACAGT
Organism: Myotis brandtii; assembly: GCF_000412655.1. Taxonomy (NCBI): domain Eukaryota; kingdom Metazoa; phylum Chordata; class Mammalia; order Chiroptera; family Vespertilionidae; genus Myotis; species Myotis brandtii. The sequence continues at coordinate 2,763,145 of NW_005364596.1, forward strand.
ATGGAGCCTGGGCAGCTCAGCAAAATGCAAAGGTCACCCTGAAGCTTGCCACTGCTTGCCGGTTGCCCATAATGCTCAGCCCATGAAAGAACCTCTGGCAGTATGAAAGTTGGGTGGGTCAGGGTCTCAGGGAGTCATCAAGGGGGAGGGGCCCTCCTGTCATTGGTGTGGGAGGAGGACTTGCCCTGAAGCCCACAACTCAGTTTCTTTCTATATTTATCCGACGCCTCCTGAGCCTCTGTCCCTCTGCCAGAGCCTGGGGTGAGTGCCTGCAAGTGAGCAATTCTGTGCATAGGCCTTTCAAGAGGATTGTTGGGTTCCCAGCAGCCTCTGACTCACCCAGGCAGACGGATGGAAGCCCTGGTGATTTTCACAACTAGAAGTTTTGTGGGCTCCTCTTCTCTGTGCTGGTACTTGGGAAGCCTGGTGTGGGCGCCAGCTGATTCTCAACTTCCACATGTGGGTATGGGGCCAGCCTGTTTTGCATTTTCTCCCCTCCTACCTGTCTCCATGTGGCCAGACTTCTATTCAGCTATTCCTCAAATGGGTCTCCAGGTTTACCATTCTATGATCTAGTTGTAGTTGTGAATTGATCATGGGAGGAGATGCACACAGCATTTACCAACTCCACAATTTTAACCAGAATTCCTTTTAATATTTTTTTAACACATATGACTGTGGCTTCATGCTGAATGATTAATTTTTGTAAGCAGTTTGAAACATAAGTTAAGGCTCTTTTTTTCTTTTCTATCCATTGGGTTTGGCTGTTGTTGCTGTTAGCTATTGTATTTTTCATTTCTAAATTTCCATTTGCTTCTTTAAAAATTTTTTCTTTCTATGTTTCAAAGCATGTTCATAATTGCTCATTGAAGCATTTTTATGATGGCTCCTTTATAATCTTATCATGTAAGTCTAACATGCCTGCCATCTCAGTGTTGGCATATGTTGTCTTTTAAAATCATTCAGTTTAAAATCTTCCTGCTTTTGGATACGAGTAATTTCTTTTTTAATCCTCACCCAAGGATATGTTTTTCACTGATTCTTGGGAGAGAGGAAGAGAGAAGGAGAGAGAGAAAAAGAAACATCAATGTGAGAGAGAAACATCAATCAGTTGCCTTCTGTATGTGCCCTGACCAGGGATCAAACCCACAACCCTTCAATGCGATATGATGCATTATCTAACTAACTGGCCAGGGCTACAATGAGTACTTTTTTAAAATTAAAACTTAGACTTTCAGGGGTAGCATGCCATGAGACTCTGGATCTTATTTAAACCTCTATTTCATCTACCTGTGCCACCACCCTCGCAGTTGAAGAGGGAACATTGCCTTATTAGCAGGTGGAGTAGATACCCAGCTTCCCCTCGTGGCCTCTCTTGACACCCAAGATGCGGGTGCTAGGCTTCCACTGATTCCACTGGGAAGAGCAGGAGTGCCTCCTTACTGCTTTTCATGCGGCCTCCACTGACACCACTACAGATCGTGGCCTTGTTACCTCTGGGCTGTGGTGAAAATCCTGACTCCATGTTTTACCTTCTCTGGCACCATTCTGCACAGGGGGTGGGACAGCTCACTACAGGCTAGTGAGAGTGGACATCTAGGACTCCATTCAACCTAGACTTTTGTGGGTGGGGGTAGGGCCACAACTTGTTTTCCTGTGGTTTTTGGCCACAGTAGAGAAGTTATTGTCTGAAAGTTTTCTGTTTTGCTACATTGCCCATTCTTGGTTCACTGGTTAGATAGCTAACTTTTGTCGGGACATTTTTGTTTGTTTGTCTGTGCCATTGATGTTTCCAGTTGCCAGCTTCTTTAGCTCTAGAACATATGAGCCAAAAAGATAACCCAGGGAACTCACCACTGTATTGTTTCTAAGGTGTTGAATTCCTTAGCTGGCCTGTCCTCTGTCTTCACCTTTCAAAGTCGTCTTCCATTTGCTTTGTATATAATGTCCAAGATTTTTAGCTGGTTTAGTGGGGGGACCAGGGAGAAGTGTATGTACTGTGTTTTCCTGGAAGAGGAAGCCATGGTTTACTTTTAACAGGGACTCAAGTAGTACAAGTCTTCCCTTGAGCTCTAAAGCACGCAGTTCTAGCAACGACAAAGAACTAATGGAAGGCTACCATTAAGGAAATCTGTAATGTTTAAATTACCTAAATAAAATTATTTTTTAAATTTTTATTTTTTAATATATATTTTATTGATTTTTTTTACAGAGAGTGCACACCCCCCACTAGGGATATGCCCACAACCAAGGTACATGCCCTTGACTGGAATTGAACCTGGGACCCTCCAGTCCCCACGCCGACACTCTATCCAGTGAGCCAAACCGGCTAGGGCCTAAATAAAATCATTTTATGTATAACAGGAGAAGCTGAATAATGCCTGTGTATTATAGGCCCAGAGTTGTGGAGTCAGAAGAGTTTAATTAATATTTTAAACCAAGTGTGCATATAGAAATGTCTGATGAGCTACCAGAGCCATCAAAATAAAAACTAAGGACCCAGAGTGCTCACAATGTAAATTTTATTTTGTAGAATCATCATTCTTTCCTCCCCTCTTTTCTTCTCTTCTCCTCTCTCTCCCTCCCCCTTCCTTTCCTTTCCTTCCTTCCTTCCTTCCTTCCTTCCTTCCTTCCTTCCTTCCTTCCTTCCTTCCTTCCTACCTCCCTCCCTCCCTTCTTTCCTTTCCTTTGTTCCTTTCTTGCTTCTGTTCTCTCACTTTTCTCTTTTTAAGGTTTTGATTTTGGGTGGCCTTTTAGTTAGTCCTACAGTGTTGCTTCCTACATTTATTTCTGATTGTGCCATTAGACCCAACTTACTGGAAAAAATATCATAAATCTATGGATTATTGTGGACTAATCAGGATATTTTAACTCAGGACAACTCTATAGACTTTCTCTGAATGGTGACTTGGAATAGCACTCCACAGCATTTTCCAAACTTTATTTACATTCCACCCTCACAAATTGGGTCAATTTTTATTCTACTTGCTCTAATTTGCTCTTTAAATTTTTCTTAAATAAATTTTTTAAGACCTTGATTGGGAAAAAATTATAAAGAAAGACAGAGAGAGAGAGAGAGAGAGAGAGAGAGAGAATTGTATTGGGGAGTTCTACCTTAAAAAAAAGAAAAAGGTACCACAGTCTCCTACAGTAAGCAAGTTCACATCTTGAAATTTTAGAGCAGGAAGTTCTCCATGCTGTACAGTCTGCCTCCCCATCCCTGACTGCACTTTAAATTCAGTTGCTGGTTGTATGAACATAAATCTCACCATGCACTGATACATGACCCATGGTAGAAGAACAAAACTTAACTGTATTTATTGTCTCTCCTTTAAAATGTCTATCTCTTTTAATCTGGTCTCCTTTAAAACCTATTTCTCTACCACTTGAAGAAAACATGCAGGCCTCATGACTTTTCTGCTCATGCTCGGATAACAAACCATCCTAAATAAAGTCTCAAATCAGTAAAGATGTATTAGTCAAAACTGAAAATCAATTCTTTAGTTTTAAATTGAAAACCAGACTGCTGCCCCCCTATTGCTCCTTGAGGCCTATGGTTGGAGGCTGCTTGCCTGGGGGAGGGGGAGAAGGGGAATGTGGGCGGCTCCTGCTCACTTTCCTGACCACAGTCTCCCCCACTGCGAGCTCCTTATGCCAACCCTGACGATGTGACAGAGGAGCAAGATGAGCCAGGAAAGTGGTGTAACAGTCCTTCTTTGGTCACTGGCTTCGTGCTCTCTGGCACTGGCAGATGACTGAGACTCCCTCTTTCCAAAAGTCCCATCCCTGGGGACCTCCCTCTTGCAACCCCTCTGGCAGCCTTCCCGTGGGTCTCCAGGCGCATCCTCTTGCGCAGGATTTGAGAACGCTGCAGCGCACTCCTCCCAAACCGGGCCACACCTAGTCCCTGGGAAACATTCATGTATCACGAGGAGAAATCGGGTGTTATGGACAACATCTGTGGCGATTGCGGGAGGGGCGGGGGGAGTTGGAAGAGGGCATAGATGTGATACATGGTGAGGGGGGAAAAAACTACTCGGGACAGTAAAATTGTATTAACCAGAGAAAAAGAAAGAAAAAAATCAGATGTGAAGGCCTTTCCCAACTCCGGATCACACTACCAAGTCAAAGCCATTCACAGCCCTTTCCTGTCCTCGCATCTCCCCAGGGACCAGACCCAAGCTCACCCTGTCTTAGCCTACGTGCGCTCTGACCAGTCCCCTGGAAACCCCTCCTGTAACCCCGTGAAGGAAGGAGCACCCCTGCCCTGGAGAGAGTGGGGTCGCAGGGGACCAACAGCTCTCTTGAAGGGACAAATGCTTCAATCTGGCTGAAGGGGTCCAAGATTGTACAGCCAATTCTGCGTTGTTCGCGCTTTCCTTTGGAAACTCTACAAGTGATGATCGGGTAACTCGCTCTATGTTTCTCATTTAAAACTGTAATGTTAGCACCCAGCACAGGAGACTTTTTGTGCCCCCAACTTGCTTATTGGTATTTCAGGGCTGTGACTAATCTTCCTCTGGCTTCTTCTTCCAGAAACTTAATGATCCCAATTCTTAGAGCCATGTCCCTCAAGTCCTTTAATATTTTTGATTTCTAGCCTCTAAGTTCTCTAGTTTTACCACATTTCAAATAATTTCTACATCAGAAAGAAACACACAGATGTCCATATCATTTTTATGGTTTTTGTTTTATTTTTATTCCACATACTATTTTGGGTAGGTAATATTTTCATAGATTTAAAAATTCAGAACTTACAAAAGGGTATACAAGGATAGTTTCTTTTTATTCTTGTCCCAGAACTGCCCCAGTACCATCCCCCACCCTCAGGAACGAGTATAAACAACTCCTTGGGAATCTTTCCAGCGATACTCTGTGTATGAACAAGCAATTGTATATTTATATTCTGCCCCCACTCACCCTCACACTTCCCTCTTTTTCACATTCTTTTCCCCTTGCTTTTTTCCCTTCTAAGAATAACTTCGAGATCCTCCATATCAGAAAATAACTTCTTCATTCTCTTACGTAGCTGGAACTACATGATAGTCCTTTGGCGGAATGCCCCGCCGTTCATTTAACCAGTTCCTTATTCTTGAATATTTGAACCTCTGTCATAAATAATGCTGCAATGAGTAATCTAAATACATAATTTAGCTCATGTGAGAATATACGTATAGGATAAAGTCCTAGAAATGGAATCGGTTGGCAAAGCATGTGTGCCATTATAATTCTAATGATGTTGCCATATTGCTTTCCATGGGGGTTGTACTAATTCATTCTTTGGGCAATATAGAAGTGTCTGTTTCCTCACACCCTGCCCATGCAGCACTATCAAACTTTGGAACTGTTGACAATCAGACTGGTGACATATTTTATTTCAGTTAAGTGAGGCTGAGCAAATAATGTTCATACATTTCAGCCACTTGTATTTTTCTTATTTTGTGAACTGTCTTGCACATTATATTTGAATGCTTCCCTGAACAGGTCAGAAAATAGTGGGAGGATTACTTCAATGGTAAACGGTAGGAGATCCTGTCACAGAGAAGGGGCCAGGGTTTAACACGTGAAGCGTCAGGAGTCCCCACGGCAGCAAGCATGGACCATTTGCTAGAGCACAATGCAAACTGGATAGTGGTGAACTTGAGCCAGGTGCAGAGATGGTTCTTAGGTTATGTCCCCCATGCAAGGAAATTCCTATATGGGTAATGGTTTCAAAGAGAGACTTATCAGCAGATATTATGCTCCAGCTGAACATAGTAATCAGGAAAATGCAAAACAAGCAATTTTTAGCTCCTTTCGCTCGTCTTGAAAATATTTGGTGCCTCCTCCCTCTCCTTCCACCCCTCCATGGATTACAATTTATAATCTACTAGAGGCCTGGTGCACAAAATTCATGCACAGGTAGGGTCCCTAGGCCTGGCTGGCAATCAGGGCCAATCTGTGAGGCAATCGGTGGGGCAATCAGCAGGGCAATTAGGGAGTCCCCGCTGGCATCTGCCTTGGCTGGCCTGGTGCTGCCTGCTCACTGCC
>NW_005364596.1:2769194-2775716 GCF_000412655.1 Myotis brandtii
GCAGCTCCCACATTGAGCGTCTGCCCCCTGGTGGTCAGTGCACATTGATTGTTCCACTGGTCAGTTTTTCCACCATTTGGTTGATTTGCATATTAGGCTTTTGTTATTCAGTATAGGATTGGCACTAAATAAATTTGGTCTTGCAGTTATGGAATCTAAGAAGGGAAATATATGTAGGCAGTTAAGCAGATAAATATAGATAAAGCTATATGACATATATGGTACATAGTATATTTAACATATAATAAGACATAAAATATATAAGCATTCAAGTATTTTGCACCTTTATAACAGTAAATTAGTTTGTCCTAAGAGCTCCACCATTGATTGTTTAATGGTAGAAATTTTATCAACTATTTTAAAAGTTATACACAACAAACAGCTAGGAAAAGGAAACAAACAAGCAAAAATATTTCTGCCAGGCTGTGTGTGTGTGTGTGTGTGTGTGTGTGTGTGTGTGTGTGTGTGTTAAGGGTGGGGTGCTCTTTTACCATAAGAAGCATTTGCTTGTACATGTAGAAAAGTCACTGGTTGGAGTTCTTAAGCAATGAGCAAATTTATTTAAACTTTTTATGAAAACGTACTTAAAGGGTAGACGTTCACCTTTTCATTTACTCAGAGAGGTAGGCAATACGTGCAAGGCTTTGGAATTAGACATGCAGAGAGATTTCTTTCCAAGTCCTGTTAGCTCCTTTCACTCATCGTGGGGCAAGCCGACTCTTGAATAACCGAAAGTCCCCTCAGCTGCGCTTGCCCCACACAGATGGGCAGTGATAACCTCAGACGCTGTTACCATTCGCAGATGTGGCGCCTTGGAGGCCTGAAGACCCGAGGGCCAGTCGAAGCTGCAGGGCGCTTTTTAAGCGCTTTGGCATGTGGTGTGAGGCTACAAGAGGCCAACACCTGAAAATATGGGAGTCGCGGGTCCAGAAGAGAGAGGGAGTCTGGGAGCCATGTGCATCCGGTTAAGAATAGAAATAAGCACAAAACAATATTAACTTTAGAAATGAGATGAAAGCCCATGTGTGCTAGCTTTCACACGGAAGAGGAGACCCAGTGACCCTCCCACCCCCTTCAGCAGCGCTTTTAGATGGAAATGATCTCGCTGAATACTGACACAAAGAGAAGATACAAACACAGTGAAGAGCCTTAGCGGAGAACAATTACATGCAAGTAGGTTACATGAACATAGAGTCTCAAGTGTATGATATCTTGTGAATATTAATTAAGGAAATTATTCTCAGAGCAGCTAGTGTTTAAAACAAGATCTAATCTCCGCTGAGTGGGCCCGCCATCCTCTCTCTCAATGTTGAACTTCAAAGGGCTTTGGAGTTGGAGCAAATGAGATGATTATTACTTCAATCTAGAGAGGAAACCTTTTCTAACCAATCTGAGAGTAAATTCTAGAATTACACACAGCAGTTAATACAAAGGGCAAACATATTCCGCGCTCACAAATGTCTATGTGCTAAAATGTTTCTTGACCTTTTTCATCTGACTCTGTCCCTGCAAAAATTGCACATTTCAGAGACAGAGCTGGAGGAGGGTATGGACCCGCTGAAGATATTTTTTTTTAACTGTTCCTTCATTTGACTTGGGACCATTATAAATCATAACATTACTATTATCAATAGCTAACACACATCCACATCTGTGTGTCTGGCACTGTTTTCCTCACCTCTGCTCACTTACTCTTTATAAAAGCCCTGTGAGGTTTGCATGCTAAACAGATACGGAGAGGTGTATGTATTCGTTTGCCACAACAAAGTGCCACAGACTGGGGGGAGGCTTAAACAACAGACAGTTATTTTCTCACGGTTCTGGAGGCTCGAAGATCGAGATCAATAACAAGATCACGGTGAGAGCAGGGTTAGCTTCTCCTAACACCTCTCCTGGCCTTGCAGATGTCCTCACGGGATCCTTCCCCCATGTGTGCACATCCCTGGTATCCCTGTGTACCCAACTTTCCTCCCTTGTAAGGACACCAGTCATATTGGGTTAGGGTCTACCCTGCTGGTCTCATTTTAACAGAATCACCTCTTTAGAGGCCCTATCTCCAAATACAGTTGCATTTGTAGGTACTGGGCATTAGAGCTTCAGCACATGGACTTCCATGGGAGGAAGAGGGAATGCAACTCAACCACTAGCAGTAAAGTACCCCACCCATGCCCTCCCAACAGGTCAGACGTGGAGCCGGGATCCCAGCCCTAGTGCAAACATGTTTTCAACCATCGTGAAAACATGACCATCATGCTATGCTGCCCCGTAGTGACAGCATAGCATGATGGTCATGTTTTCACAATGGTCATGTTTTTTTGAATTTTTATATCTGCTGGCTCCTGACACGGTGCCAGGCATATTTTACGTACTCGCCACGTAACTGTGGAATAAATGCTCATCTCAGAGAAATCTGAAGTCCTGGAGATGTGTTTTCTTTGGTCTGCACACCACTTAAAAATAATAATAAGTATGTTCATGTTTATGATTTCAGAGATCTCACAAGTGAAAAAATGAATTATTGGCCGGTGTGAGATCAGGCAATACCTGTCTATTTCAAGCAGGACAATGAGCTGATGCCCCGTACAACTGAGGGCAGGAGGACAAAGGCAAGGCACTGAAAAATAAAACATAAAAAGGCAAACATTTTACTAGGTAGGTTGGGGTATTGAGGGTGTCCATGTGAATTTGGCAGATGTATATTTAAGAAATGTTGGGGGGGAAGATAAGCCATGACCTCCTGTGAGGATTTCAGCTGTTGGTGGAATCAGTGCTGCTGCCATTCAGCTCTCTTACACGACTGTCAGCAGATGCTGGACATGGTTGGGTATTGAAGAGCCCTGATGCCGAATGGATACAGTTACAATGGGACGAGAAATGCAGATGGTGAAGAGAGACAGAATGGCTGCAGGTGTGGGCTGGACTTGGATCGAGGTGGGCATGTCCCCGTGGGTTCTCCACAGACTCGTGCTGCCACGGCGGCACAGTGAGTGTGGGAGGTAAGCGGAAGGGTGCTCTGCCATTGGGGGATCAACCTGAGACGCAGAAAAGTCAGGCTGCACAGTGAGAGCCGGCCTCGTCACCTGCCATCCGCCCTGCACACTAGCCTGGCCAGGGCACTCCTGGTTTACCACATGTGCTGTGCAGGGTCCCTCCCCTCCGCATGCCTTTGATAATGCTGCTCCCTCTGCCACGAAGGCCCTCACCCCCACCGCCTCCTCCCCCTCCCTGCCTCATTGCTCCAGCAGGTAAGACCCTCCTCATGATTTCTGACTACCTCCTACCTGCACATTGAGATAGTCTCTTCTTTTACTAGCTGGCTGATTTTTTATCACTTTGCTCTATTCCAGTACTTTTTTGTTTTTATGTCAGTTTCTGTGTCTCTCTCCTTCACCTAACAAAATATTTAAACACATGAACCATGCTTTTTTGCATTTTTATATCTGCTGGCTCCTGACACGGTGCCAGGCATATTTTACGTACTCGCCACGTAACTGTGGAATAAATGCTCATCTCAGAGAAATCTGAAGTACTGGAGATGCGTTTTCTTTGGTCTGCACACCACTTAAAAATAATAAAAATAATAATAAGTATGTTCATGTTTATGATTCCAGAGATCTCACCAAGTAAAAGAATGAATTATTGGCTTCTCTTTAAAAATCAAAAGATCTGGGCACACTAGGTTTGAGTTCCCACACAACAGCGAGTTGCAACTGGGTCGTGGCTGTCCCCTGTGGGCACGACGCTCACTTCCCAGTTGGCCCCAGTCTCTGCCCTCCCCGAATTATTTTTGCCTCACACCCCGCACTCTTCACTCATTTACAAAACCCACTTCACCATTTTTTTGGCCTTTTGCACATCTTGATTCCATGAAACCAAGATCCTCATCTACTCTGGGTTGCCATTCCCAGCTCGCATACGGGAGTGGTTTTCCATCATCCAGCTTTTGCCATAGCCACGTCTCACTCCCCCGTCTATTCCAAAGGGTAAAAGAGGTGGGAGAAGGATGCTTCTTTTGGTCCCTGGAAAAGCAGCTAAAGGAAAGATCTGTCTTCCTCTGGCATATCAGGTGTTGGCTCGGGGGAGAGGCAGGATACGAGCCGGGGTGGGCAAACAAGGCAGCTGGGAATGGCAGCTCCTATAATTCAGCCAGCAAAAGCCTTTTCAAAGCCTACTTTGCATAAGACGGTTTCGCCGACCACATTAGAGTCACAGGGAATAGTTACCTCTGGAACTTCCTCTCTGCAACAGTAGCACCCTGTGTAAGGGAGCCGAGGATGGAATATGATCGGCTCATATATATGCTGCCATGAGGTTTCAGACGACCGTACTGGCATGAGCTTTCAACATTGAAAAAATAAATGAAAGCTCTCTGGAAATAATAGGAGCACTGTGTCCTGGAACCCGAAGAATAATAATCCCAGGCCATCAGTCATCCACGCTGAAAACAGTTTCTTCCTCTCTCTCGGCCGAGCCTGGGATGACACAGCAGAGACCCTTAGAGCAGGCGTGATCTGAACCCTGGCTGGGGACACGGAGGAGCCTGCTTCCACCGCTGGTGAAATGCCGTGAGAGATGGGGGACTTTTCCTTCACAAAGGTTGAGGGTCACTCGTGTGTGAATATGAAACATAGTTTGGGAAGACATTGTAATTCATGAGCCCCAAACATCTAGAGGATTCACAAGAATATGAACCCTGAATAGGGAATTTACATATTCAGAGCTCACTAGCTTTTCTCCCTGTGTGGCCTCCCAGCAGTCTGAAGCAGCAGACGCTGTCCTTACACCCATTTCACGGATGGCAGTGCTGCAGCTGAGCAGGACAAGCAAGGTCACCAAGCTCATGAGCAGCAGGTTACAATTTGAACCCAGGTCTGCCCATCTGACCCCACAGCCCTGGCTCCTAGCTTTCACTCTCCTACTTCCCCACCCATTGGCTTCACAAACACCTATTTATTGAGCCCATACTATGAGCGAGGCACTGTTCTAGGTGCTTGGGATACAACAATGGACACATCAGGGCAGAGGCCCTTCCAGAAGCCACGTTCCACCCAGCATACCCTCAGTGCAGTCCAGTTCACACTCCCCAGGTGGGAAGACTGCTCCCAGGTAGGCCGCACTTCCAAAGTCCCTGGTAGCTGTGTGAATTTGTGGAGAGGTATGAGTTGAATTGCTGTATATGCATTTTCAAAGTAAATTCAAGGGGCTAAAAAAAACGTTCCTGCTGAACTTGAAAATGTGGTTGGGTATGTTCTATCACTTTTTCCTGGAGGGGGAAAAAATCCCCCAATTTTAATTCCCTTCTGAACTCAGCCACATGTTGAGATAAGGAGGGTGGGGTTATAAATCAACTCAGCTCCCTTGGGAGAAAAATTATAGTAATAAGCTTTTTTAAGAAGATGATAATAATAAGCTATATGATTTCAAAGTGACTCACCACCACTCCCTCCCCTTCCTTTATTTTTTTTTTGACAACTGAAATTGATTTTGAAAGGCGAGGCTGTGGAGATTTTTACAGAATACAATCCAGACGTTCTAAATCTAAACCCTCTCACCAAAGAGACTGCAGATCTGGGAGCCTGGGCTCCGTTGATAATGCCCTGCTCTGTGCCGACATACTATACCCACCACCACATGTCAGTCAACGTGCCCGGAGAGCTCCTAGATGAAGGAAATAAAGATGGAATGATATTAAGACTGAAATCAATACAGCTTTCTTTTACATTTCCCAATAGTCTCGATAACTTCAAAGAAGCAGATATGAATATAATTAATGAGTAGAACAAACACCAAGTGAAAAATAAATCTGGCCCTTGTTTTATGAGCACTGCTAGAATGATGGATTTGGAATCGCAGACATGTTTGTCGGCAAATCTGACTGCTCACTCACTTCCAAATGGTACAGCATTTGAGAGCGATTGAAGCTGCACCAGCCTGGGTGCCCCTCCGGAAAAATGCATTGCTGGAACTAATTGGTACCCAAGGAAACAGAGCCCTGGTCCTGCCTCTGCAAGCTAACCCTGCTTCAGAATATGTATATTCGTAGGAAACGGACCAACCTGAATATCAACAGCGCTCAGAGGAAATTCACACTTCTATTTGGAAAAGAAATAAGAGCTCTCGCTAGGGAACGGGCTCAAAGGCTACGAGAGAACATGGCTTTGGCTGTGGTTCTAACTGTCTCTCATTGTGTGGCCTCCTTATGGAAATTCCTCAAAAGTTCTGATCCTCGGTTTCCTCATCATTGTAGTAGTAATGATAATAATAATACAAGTATATTTATTGGGTGTTCGTGATGTAACTGGCCCTGCTCACAACAGCCCTATGAGGTAGTTCTGTTACACCCCCTTTTTACAGATGAGGAAACTGAGACTCGGTGAGGTCCAGTGACTAGCTCACACTTTTATGTATACGAAAGCCAGCATTTTAATTTTTTATTTTTTTAAATTAATAAATCTTTATTGTTCAGATTATTACAGTTGTTCCTCCTTTTTCCCCCCATAGCTCCCCTCCACCTGGTTCCCA
>NW_005364596.1:2776968-2780884 GCF_000412655.1 Myotis brandtii
AGCGATATCAGCAGATTTCTCCTCTTTGTTTGGGGTTTGCAAGTTTTGGAGCTCTCTGACACAGCTGCAGTTTGTTAGGTTAGGCTGCAAAAGCACAGGTGATTCCTTTGCGCCACTGCGCACAGCTTGGGTGGAGATGTAAATTGAGTTGGGTGGGGTCTCAGAGAATCACCAGGGTAGAGCAAGCAGCAATGGCTGTCATCAGCCGTCTCCGCGTGACTTCGCGTCTCTGCGTCCCGAGTCCCTCTGTGTCCCTGAGTCCCGCGCCCCCACAGCAATAATGATCCCTGCGAGCAGCTCTGCGAGAAAGCCACCCTCGCTTTCCGACCTGCTGAAAGACAGTCCAGTTTCTCCCGGTAGGAGTCTGGGACCCCAAAGTCTCGCTGTAAATGAGTTCAGTGCATTCGAGAGCTTGTATCCCCTTCCGATTGAAAAAAACCGCGCACCCAGGTGCAGCCGCCTCCCGCACGCCTTTGTACCTCTGTTCTTGGCGCCTCTGCACCTCCTACCCGGTCTCAATGCGCTTTTTTCTTTCCTTCTAGTTGTAGAACTTCCACTCGGCCAGCTTTCCCGTGGTTCTGGATGATAGCTGCTTTGTCTTATAGTTGTAGTTTTAATGTTGTTGTGGGGGGCAGCACATATAGGTTTATACCTTATGCCGCCATCTTGGTTCTCCTCAAAAGCCAGCATTTTAAGGGAAGCAGCCTGCTCTGGGCCTCCATTCTCAAGCACTATTTTCTTAGGGCCCCAGTCAGGGAGCCTCAGATATGGATTCATTTGTCAACCCTGGCTAAGTTGATTTACTCTGGGTCCCAGCTTCCAGGTCTGTAGACTAATAATAATAATAATAATACTTACCTACCTCCTGTCCTGGACTTAGTATATTTGGCACATAAAAGTCAAAAGCAGAGGAGGAAATGAATGACAAATTGCAATGGTCTCTTTTTAGGTGATAGAACCAGAAGCAACTGGTAAAAACAAAAATTGTCCTAATTGCTTATAGCCTACTTACAGCATCCTGAGCTACCAAGGCCTGGGTACACTGGTGCCTTTGCTCCTAAACCTTCTTCATCCTTTATGGCCAATTTAACAGGCATAGTGTAACAGGGCTGTACAGCAAGAGTGGAAGAGTTCAGGAAGATAAACTGTATGGGATCAAACAAAGGCATTCAGGCCTTGGAGTGACTGTTAAAAAGCTAACTTATTAAAAGGCTTTATATTCGGGGTCAAATGCTCCAGTTTGTGCTCTATAGTATTGGGCTGTTATTTGGCCCCAAAGACAACCCTATTTCTGAGACATCTGTCCCAAGAGGACCACAGACACCTGACTCTAGACCAGTGGCTCTCAACCTTCCTAATGCCGCGACCCTTTAATACAGTTCCTCATGTTGTGGTGACCCCCAATTTCATTGTTACAATTGAACATAATTAAAGCATAGCGATTAATCACAAAAGCAATATGTAATTATATATGTGTTTTCGATGGTCTTAGGCGACCCCTGTGAAAGGGTCGTTTGAACCCCCAAAGGGGTCGTGACCCACAGGTTGAGAACTGCTGCTCTAGACGGACAATGCCCGGCAAGTGAAACATGCTCACTGCAAGACTGACACAGACGAAAGAGAAGTAACAGTTTGTCCTAGTGATTGTCACGAAAGATGCACACATGTCTGGACATCCTTTCTTTTAAACGAGTGGTAGGAAGGGACATTGTTCCCTTAAATTAGAGTCCGATAAAGATGTGTGAAATCTTGACCCAACTGGCTGCTCAGTCTTCACGGGGCAGGAGGTGAGAGCGAACTCTGAAGAGGTGATGGCCATGTCTGCGAGGGGCAAGTGACCACGGACCAGCCCCAGGCAGAAGCCACATCCTGGGTGCCCTGAAGTCTGCTCCAACGGCAGAACCACAGAGGCGCTTGGTTATGAGCCCAGCAAAATTGAAAACATTGGGCTGAGCCAATGCGCCGCGGCTGGGGGGCAGTTGAGGGCAGGGGGAAGGACAGCTCACATGAGCCAGCCCTTACTGGTTTTTATGTGGTAAGGAGATCTAAGATCTAATCAGTAGCCTTAATTGAAAGGCTCAGTGAGGGGGATCTTGCAGCTCCTCTTCCTGCCATTAATTTTAATTTTAGCCCTCTCAGGCATATTGAGGAGCATGAAGGTGATGTGTGGGGACCAGCCGTTCTGAATCCTGTGGCTGTGGAAAGAGAAGGAAGCTGCACTGAAGTCTGCAAAGCCCTGAGGAGCAGGTGTGCTGGGGGTGTGGCAGGGACACAGAGCCCATCCCCCCAAACTGTCCTTCTCAAGAGCCATAGTTTTCTACCTCTGCACACTGCACACAGCCCCAGACGGGAGACCCGGCCCATCGCACCTTTCATGCATAAGGCATGGGGAGGTGCCAGGGGTGGCCAGGGGGACCTGGGTAGGGAATGGGGCTCCAGAAGATTGGGAGGCAGGGAGAAAGTGAACCAATAAAGCAGCAGCAAGGAGTGCTGTATCGGAGCTTTAAAGGGATGCTACCTGCTCTTCATCCTCCTTTCTGTGTGCAATGTTGTTGAGCGCTCCTATTAAATGCTAAGTTAAAATTTGCGGTCGTGCTAATTGAGCCCCCACTTGGGTGCACACGGCTTGCTGCTATACAGGATGAGCTCCCCTTTGCGGGAATTAAGACTTTAATAGTATCTCCTTTGTGCTTTCACCAGTTTAAAGCCAGCGCAAAACATAATTACGGCAAAGGCTGTTAATGGATCAGGTGGTGGCTTTTGCGGCCTTACTGTGCACCAGACTTCTCCTGCGTTCGGCCGGGCTGGCTCCTATCATCTTCTCATTACCTGTTCCTCTTTTTGCTTGACAGCTTTAGCAGTTACAAGGATATTATCAGAATCTAAATTCAATTTGTTTTTTTCTATAATAGAAATGAAAAAAGAAAAAAAAAGAAGAGTAGGTTCTTCTTAGGAGTGGCACACATCACTCCAGACAAACCAGACAGGAAAGACATGTCAAAGCCTCTATGGTTTTCAAAATCTATCTCAGCCAAATCAATCCCCGACCCACTCGAGCCCTGCCCTGGGTGCAGTGGGCATAGTCCGTCTCTTCGCCACCTGAGGGTTTCCACCTGAGAAGCATGAAATAATCGCACTTACTCATCTAGGAATGGGCAATTGCTGGGTTTAACAGCGCCTGAAAATGACACTCCTGGGTTTAAGGAAGCATGTCATTCCAAGGTTCATCTGGCTAATAAAACCCCCGTTTTTCACTTGTGTTGGACGCCTGCCTATTATTCTCTCGCGTGTGGTTGGAACCAGTTCTCTGTGAGCCGTGGCCGCTCCGCGGACGGATGTGAATAGCACTTATTAGGAAGGGAAGGAGCTCATGAATTCAGATCGTCCCGGTGCTGAAATGAGCTGTAATGAAGGCCTGAGATCAAAGGGCTCCCGGAGCCACGCCGGAACCGCCCCGCGCTAGGGCTGCCCGCCGGGGCGGCTGCAGAAGAGGATTAGGAAACTTCGCTTCGGGAGCCGGGAAGGGTCCGCAGGCCGTCGGCTCTGCATTGAATTCGCGGAGGAAAGACCCTGTCACCAGAGAGACAAATAGTTTCCCTCCGAGAGGACCGGGTTATCAGATATTTCCCTCAGGGGAGAGAAGAGACAGGCTTTGAATGAGCAACAAAAACAGAAGCAAGGCCATCCTTAACGCCTAGGGTGGTGGGGAGAACAGACCCAGGAAGAGGGGAGAAGGGGAAAGGAGGAAGGAGGAGCAACCCTGGACACCCCACGCCACCTTCCCTTGCCCCTGAATAAGCCTAGACCCTCCCCCCAGGGAGACGCGCACCCCTCTTTTCCTAAATACGAAATGAACAGGAAGCAAAACAGGGAGCCTGCTTTGCGGCCGGGTCCCTCCCTGCCATGTGTCTCTGCA
>NW_005364596.1:2780945-2804147 GCF_000412655.1 Myotis brandtii
CTCTCCTCCTTGGAAAGATGTCAAGGGTCGTTCGTGTCACCTCTCTGGGAAAAGCAGGGACATTCTCTTAGAATGCAGGATGAGTACAAAGGGTTAATTTGAAACCCATCCAGCGCCTCCGTGTGTGTCTGCTGCGGCAGAGATCCTGCAATTTTAATGACGAATCTACTTTCAAAGCCGCCCGATCCTGCGGAGGGGAATTCCCGCTCTCGCAGCTGCCCGCGTGCCCCGCAGTGCTGAGCTCCTCGCCCACCTGCTCTCTGTGCAGCAGCGTGGGCTTCCCGGAGCCCAGAGCCGGCCGCCCAGGAGCCGTCCTCAGCCTGCGGCCCCCTAAGTGTCAGTGAATGCGCCGCAAACCCCTGCAAAGCGGGCAGGGCAGCTCGTGGGGCCACACAACCCCGCGGCAAAGCCACAGGCTCCCTCTCGCCTTGCAGAGGACCCTCTTGCATTTTCTATGGTCGATCTGTTAACCTAACTTGGCTTCTTCCACTGCCCTGTTCAAAAGCAATGGCACTGAAAATACGATTGGCCGGAGAATTTAAAAACATCACCCCTGAAAAACGCTCAACAAAATTCCCATTTCGTATTCCAAGTACAACCCCCAAAGAGACCGGAGGATCCTATCTACTTTAACTGGACCAGCACTGAAGTGTTGGTTTTGAAATCGCACCTAGCCCTGGCTCTAAAAGCGCCACTTACAAACTTTTGGTTCCCGTTTTCAAAAAATAAAAATAAAAAATCCTTTATTCAAATACATCTCATTGTAATGTTCTGGAACTTAAATGTGGTTGCTATGCATTTGGTTATCAACCAAGAATTTCTGGATTAGTGCAGAGTCACACTGGTAGGGCAGAATGCTGTCCCCTCTTCCTTTGAGGGCATCCACAGTGCTTTTTTTTAAAAAATATATATTTTATTGATTTTTTACAGAGAGGAAGGGAGAAGGATAGAGAGTTAGAAACATCGATGAGAGAGAAACATCGATCAGCTGCCTCCTGCACACTCCCCACCCGGGTTGTGCCCGCAACCCAGGTACATGCCCTTGACCGGAATCGAACCTGGGACCCTTTAGTCCGCAGGCTGACACTCTATCCCCTGAGCCAAACCGGTTAGGGCCACAGTGCTTTTAACTAGGAGGACCATGAGATCTGACCCTTAGCGGCAAAATGCACCCTGTCCCCCTCGGTAAAAAAAAAAACACCTTCCCACTCCTTGGGTTATCTGAGTGTTATGGCAAACAGAGTACAATGGAAACCATATATCAAATTACCTTTTTATAATTATGATTCACTGGGAAAATGCACAATTTATTCTAAGTTAAGTTTAATGAAATGTAAATGGCATAACCTTTATTCTTTTCTTTCAACCTTAAACCTATTTTTAAAAATATATTTTTATTGATTTCAGAGAGGTTGAGAGAGGGAAAGATAGAAACATCCATGATGAGAGAGAATCATTGATTGGCTGCCTCCTGAAGGCCCCTCACTGGAGACCAAGCCTGCAGCCAAGTTATTAAATGGCATGTGGTCTGACCTGGAATCAAACTGTGACCTCCTGGTTCATAGGCTGATGTTCAACCACTGAGCAACACTGGGTTGACACTTACACCTAATTTTATCTACCTTTATTGTTCTCTCAAAGTTGACCAAGAATATCAATATGAGGTGATGGACAAATTGTCTGTGCATCATGGCAGTGATAGTAATAAATAATAGTAATGCTGGACTAAAGGCAGGGGACTGAATTTGATTGAACTTCATTGAGTAAGTTTTGATTTATTACCCTAGAATAGCAAGCTTCATGTGCCTTTTTGCTATCACTCCTTGCTGTGAATAAGACAGAGACCACTGTTTATGCTATAGCATCATATAATTTAGAAATCTGAAAAATGCAGTTCCCTAGTGTTACTCAGACAGCAATTTAAAGATTTTTGGGGTACAGCATGCTTCGGTGAAGTATACAGTTTATCCCTATTGCATAGATAGAACTTACATACCTCCCAGGTACTTGCGAGGAACAGAATTCTCAGGATGCCTCCTCTAGCTCTCATCCTGATTTCCAGCCTTACAGTCACAGTGGGGTACCTAGTGACTGTCCTGTCACATGTGCAGGCTGCCAGGCCAATACTCTGCGCAGACACACCTGTTACAGAGGAATTTTCCAGGCACTTGGGGGAATGGCCCTCTGTTCTCCCCACACTCTCCTCTGCCAAGGCGTGGGTCTGGCATACAATGCAATCACCTGGATCAATTCTTTAGTTCAATTTACCTAAATATTTAAATACATTCTTTCCATTACGGAGCTTAATTGCTTCCAACTGAAACTCTAAAACAGAATCAAATAGGAAGCTTGTAAATATTCATAGTGAACCTACTAGTTGTGCTTCTCTAATTATGGGTCTCAGACCAAAATCTACTTGTTAGGGGTGTAAGTCAACAAGCCTTCTGACTCCTGATGCAATTCCTCTACTGTGTGCCATAGGCTAAGACATTATTCTAGAAATTTTAGAGCAACAGTTTGGAGTTTATCCCCACTTCATATACTAGAATCTCAAAGTTGCCCTGTCCTGTTTTGTTCAAGGGTCAGAGAGTCGGCCCTCAGACCAAAGGGTCCCCAGTTCAATTCCTGGTCAAGGGCATGTGCCTCAGTTGCAGGTTTGATCCCTGGCCCCAGTTGGTGTGTAGGAGGCAACCAATGTATGTGTCTCTCTCACATCAATGTTTCTGTCTCCCCCTCCCTCCCTTTTGCTCTGTCTAAAAATCAATGGAAAAAATATACTCGGGTGAGACTTAAAAAAAAAGAATCTCAAAGTTGTGATATGATTGTTCTAAAGATCTGCTTATAGGTATTTGGCTAGACCCAGTGGTATCCTCATAGCCTAGCACAGTGTATGTATGGCATGCAGTAGGTTGAAGCAGAATTGATTGCTTCAGCATCCATTCCACCTCTCCTCCATCAGGTAGCAGGTGTGTAGTTCATATGGGATTGTCTACCCTTTCTCCAAATTCAGGTGTGGGCCTTACATAGGGTAGACCAATCAGTAGAATCCCAATTTTCTATCCACAGTGATTGGTTTAGGGAAGGCACATGACCCAATTTAGTCCTATAGGAATGAAGCCCAAAACTTTGCTGATTCGTGAAGAAATCCTTTCTCACTCTGGACAGAGTAGTGTGCAAATATGAGCCATAAAGTAAAACAGCTATTTTTCTACTAGGAGAAAAAAAGTCTGAGAAGGAAGGTAGTACCCAGAGGAGAAACAAGGATGAGAGGAGAGTAAAGAAACAGAGCTCTGATCAGACCATTCCTGAAGCTTGAAATCCCCTGGACTTTTCCAGTATGTAATCCAAGAAAAACTATCTTCATTGCTTAAGCTACTAGTACCTCAAGTTTCCATTATTTGCAATCAAAAGCTTCCAGATTGGGGGATGGAGAAGGTAATGCGGACATCTGTAATAGTGTCAACAATAAAAACAAAAAGAAAACAAAACAATCTTCCAAATTAACACAAAATGGTCCAATAAATATTTATTGAACAATTGCATAATTATATATATTTTAATTTACTCCATGTAATGACATAACATTGTTAATCACTTCATCTCTGTTATTAAATTCTCTATCATCAGCAAGCTCTAAGAAAAGATTTGATCATTGTAAAGTACTATATTTTCTATCCATGGTAAAAGACCATTGCCTGAAAGTGAATGAACAGAAAAAGATATTATCAGTTCCAGAAATATTTTTGTATGTTTTTATAGAAATGAAAGATGTTACATATTCACACTACACAAATTGAAATGAGTCACAAAGTTTTAAATTGTTAAAGTAAAATGTTTTAAACAAATACCCTAATGTTTCATCATGAGGAAAACAAAGATCATCTCAAAAATGGTGATTTGTTCTAAGCCATCCATTTTCTCACCTGGTCTTCCAATGCCCAATGGCCCACAGATATGACGCAGTTGACTAGGGCACAGACTGGCTCTAAGCCCTGCAAGTTAATTGGTCCCTCCACAGATCCTAGAATGTGACCTATAAGGGCAGGAACTGCACTGATTCTCCACTGTGTCCCCACACCTCGTATGTGACATATGTTGTGTGCCTGCATGTGTGCAGTTTGTGGCACACAGTAGGCTCTCAATTGTTGTGTGTTGAACAGAAGAATGATGACCATTTCTGACTTGAGTCTCTTATGCACGATTCTTATTCTGAGCTTCATATAAGAAGTAGGAGGAAGTGAAAGACATAATTTAGTTAATTTGCTCCCCCAGCCCCTAAACTGCTCTTGACACTCATCAGGCTCTTGCATCCTTCTAAACTCTCTTCAGGATGCCCTCACACACCATTAAGGCACTTTTCTCAACAGAAAATATGCAAAGTCAGCCTAGAGAGAGAGCTGAATCGAGTGAATCCTTAACCTAAAGAAGAGGGTATGTGACCTTTTTTGGGTAATTGTGAGATCTTAGGAAAGTCATTGTGCCCTCTCTGGGGTTGGATTTCCTCATCCCTAAACTAGAAGGGGAGTTGTACTAAATGAGTAACTCTTTCAACTATGTTTTGCAGAGCTCGGTGTATTTTGCAAAGCAGACAGGGGACGGGGGTGGAGGGTGGGATAAGGCAGGACCTAGGATCCTCTACTCTCACGTGAGCATAGGAAGGTTCTGAAGTTGACCCCTTGGGTTCAAGTCACAGCCTACTCTTTACCAGCTGCATGATCTTGGGCAAGTGACTTGACTTTTCTGCATCTTCGTTTTTCTCACCTGTAAATAGAGATGACAATAATATTTCTTTAGAGAGTGGTATGAGGATTAAATAAGTCAATATGTAAAGCCTGGTACATACTAGTAAAAATGCTATATAAATTGTAGATATTATCTGTTTTATTTATTAGACTTCCCCATAATGTTTAAAGTTTTAAAGGTCGTCTGTTGCCAACAAAACAAAAATACTTACATTTATAAAAACGCTCAGAGTCTTTAATTAAAATGTAATAGGAAATACTAATTACAAAGGATCTGGTGGGCTGACATTACTTCTCCAGCCGCTGTCATTAATATCCATCATTGTCATTTATACCACACCTCCCTGCCACCAGCCAGATTCCCTCCAGTGTTTAACTCCACCCAATGGGCTCCTGCCACCTGAGAGCTGGCTGCTTCTTCTAAAGATTACTCTGCAGTTGCATTTAAATGGCCCCTGCAGAGCTGGGCAACTGGTACCTGGCGTTAGACAGAGAAGGCTCCCTGGCTAATCGCCTACATTCCTGTGAAGACTGAAGGAAAAGATCAATTTCCTTAACAGTCAACACTTCAGGGAAGGCATTTTCTTAACAGAAAAGTGGTGACTATCTGCACAGGTAGAAACATCAGGCAGTTTAAAATTTGCAAAGAAGGGGTGCCTGGCAGTTCAACTGCTTTAACATTCCTTTTCTGAAGATCCCATGTGAATCTAAATAAAACTTGAATGATTATGGTAATTATTTCCACTAATAATCTTGCTCAGAAACCTCTTTACCTGTGGTTTCACTTTCAAAACATCCTAAGGACTGTGAGGAAGAGAGTTGAACTATACGAGTAGCTCTTTGAGCTGTGTTTTGTAGATCCCAGTGTATTTTGCAGAGCAGAGAGGGGGGTGGGGATAAGGCCAGGACCCTGGGTCCTCTACTCCCATGTAAACATAGGAAGGTCTGAAGCTGACTTCAGAACCTTCTTAGCTGGGGAAGAAGGTGAAAGTTCATTGATATCATGGTATAATCTATTTTTGGACTCACCCAGTCTCTTCCATCCCAACCTGAGTTCGGATACCAAGCCCCATTTCCCTGGTTTGCTCCCCCAATGTTGAGCAATATTTGGCCTGCATGTAAACTGTTTTGATATTTGTTTTCCCTCTTTCTCTCCCCCTTCTTTTATTTTTCCCT
This sequence comes from Myotis brandtii, assembly GCF_000412655.1. NCBI lineage: Eukaryota > Metazoa > Chordata > Mammalia > Chiroptera > Vespertilionidae > Myotis > Myotis brandtii. The sequence goes on from NW_005364596.1 coordinate 2,786,864, forward strand.
CCCTTCTCTCTCTTTCTCTCCTGGAGCCCACTCAGTATAAATTTTTAAAAATGCTTCTGCCTATTTCTCAGGACTAAGGTTGGACAGGGGCATCTCTGTCCCAGAAATATGCCAGGATTAATCCAATTTGCAAGGGCATGTAGGAGCTGTAAATATTTATGGGCCACAGAGAAGAAACGGAGCCAAGCACACAAAGTTAAGGAACTGGGCAGAGGAATGGCCAAACAGCAGTGACCCCAGATGTCACTCCCTGGACTCCAGGTGCAATTAGCCACAGTGCCTCCCTTTTGGGGTGAGAAGTGACAGGAGATAGGAAGTCTGTTCTGGCGTCAAGAGCAGCAGACGCATTCTACTCCCTTTTCTCACCCCGGGCCCATTTCTAACTACTAGTCTGCTGGAGGTTTTAGGGACCAATTTGGTAATCAGAAACTTCCCACACTGCCAGCCTGCCTGTGCCTGGCTTAGAGGACTGACCTCTACTTCTGGGGAAGGAGAAAACAGGCATCCACTATCTGCTCCCTCACCTTCTGTCCCCTAAATGTTAGAAAATGTCAAGGGATCATAGATTTCCCCCCCACGCTTGTACCCAATCACATGGGAATTGTTTCAAGGTTTGGGTTTAAAGGTGGACACGTCAAAATCCACAGAGAGTTTCTAGATTATTCTCCTTCTTGGTTCCAATGTAGACAGAATAATTTAAAAATAAATACATTGGTTTGTTACTAGATGCTTTATTCCTAGAAATGTATTATTACAGAGGAAACCTCCCACCAAGTGGTCACCAGCCCCTTCTTGCATTCTGCCAGAATGGGGACCTCAGTATCATTAAAGGCAACTCAATCATGTTTACCCAGTTTTGTTCATTAGAAACACATTTTAAGTAAATTAATATCTGCTTCCCAACTAGACATACCTATTGCCCCTTCTCCTCCACTTAGGGTTTTACACAAGTCGTCATGTAATAGGCAGTTTGATAGATATGAGCAGAGCAAGGACGATGGGCCAGGTACAGCAGGTCATCAGGGCAGAAATCCCCAGGTGCCTGGCAAGGGGCAAAACCAGGAAAACAAGGACCTCGCCCCAAGGTAACCTTTCCTCCGCTAACATATCACTGGTCATGGAGTTTGGACCCTCTGGCGTTTTCCTCCCTAAGGATAACATCTAGGCCTTAGTTGTAGTTCAGCTCCGGGCTCAGAAAAGCAACGAAACCAGACAAGTGACGCCATGGCTGCCTCAGGACCAGCTGCACTGGCTAATGACCCCCTGCCCTGGTGCCAACCAATCATTGGAGACCATGACCTTGAAAGGATACACCTGGAAAGCTTCCCTACCGGCAAGAGAGATAAATACCCTCAACACAAAAGGAGCCACCCGTGTCATTCCCTCCCCTTTTCTTTCCCCCAAAGGCATGAGTCTCCTAAACTCTAACAGACCCCAAGCAACTTGCAAACCAGGGGAGCAGTGGGCAACGGCAGCTTGTCCTGGGCTAACCCCCTGAACCTGTCTCCAAGGCCCTCTTTTTTCTGACTCCCAGTGAGCCAAGGCAGCCCAGCCTGGGCTCTCCTGTTGCTTCTTCTATGCTAAGTCCTTCCTTGCTTCACTGTCCCGAGTGGCTAATAAATTCCTGCTTGCTTTGCTGCACTTTGTCTCTTGACTGAAATCTTTCCTTCAGGAAGACAAGCACCAAGGTCTCCTCATCTCTCCAGTAACAATCACACACTGCTACCTTGTAGTGTACATTTGCTGGGTTTGCTTTTTTATTTATTCATGTCTGTCTAGGACCCCTACGTCTTCTTCTTTTGGGGTTATTCTCAACGGTGTGAGTCTTAGAGGAAGTCAGAGCCCTGCCTCTTACCATGGAAACCGAAGGGGACTGGGCATTCCTTCTGGACTTCCCCAGGAAGTCAGCCACGTGGTCACGTAGCCAGTTGGAAGCTCTGAGCAGGATTTTTTTTTAATCCTCACCCAAGGGTATTTTTCCATTGATTTTCAGAGAGAGTGGAAGAGAAAGAGGGCAAGACAGAAACATCAATGTGAGAGAAACACATCGATTGGTTGCCTCCTGCACATGCCCCAACTAGGGCCTGGGTCGGGTAGGAGCCTGCAACCATTGGTACATGCCCTTGACCAGAATCAAACCAGGGATCCTTTGGTCCTCAAGCTAACACTCTATCCACTGAGCCAAACCGACTAGGACAGGATTATTATTTTTTAATCCTTGCCTGAGGATATGTTTCTACCAATTTTAGAGAGAGAAGAAGGGAGGAAAAGAGAGAAACATCTATGTGAGAAAAACATTGATTGGTTGCCTCCCACAGGCACCCTGACTGAGGATCAAACCTGAATCTAGGTATGTGCCCTGACCAGGAATTGAACCCACAACTTTTTGCCATACGTGACAATGCTCCAACCAACTGAGCCATCCAGCCAGGACCTGAGCAGGATTTTTAATATGGGAGAGGAGAGAAGGAGCAGGCACAGGCCAAGGCTATCCAAGGAAGCAGAGAAGGGTCCAGCAGCAGTGGCCACAGTGTGCAGTGGAGGTGATGCTATCTAGCTAGGTGGTTCTTGAGGCATAGCTACGGTCTGTCCTCTGCTGCCAGCCTCTCTTGGCTCTTGAATGTTTCCCATCAGGCTCTCTAGTCTTCTGATGACCCTGCAAATCATACTTCCTCCTACCCTTTTCCAGATGGTTCAGCTTGCTGTCCTCTCCCACCCTTATTGCTCACCTATAGACGTGCCCTGTCCTCTCTGCACACCCTGATGAAGTAGAACTAGCAGGGCTCTACTCTATCCTTCTAGATCTAGATAGATACTTCCAGTAATACTAATGCTACCTAGGGCTTGTAACCACATCACACTGGTGACTTGCACGGAGTCAAGTTAAAGCCCCAATTCGATATATACTATAGCTAAGCCCTCCCTCATTCTAGTGTGTGTGTGTGTGTGTGTGTGTGTGTGTGTGTGTGTGTTTTAATTCGAAGTCCCAAGTCATCAACAGGGTCAGAATTTCTGTCTTGGAGGAATCCCAAATTCCCCAACAGTTAGAATCCTGCCCTTTTTCTTCTATGAATGAGTCCTCCTACACACCCCATTTCCCCAGGGGTCAGTTTTTTTTTTTACCTGCTCGGGTCCCCATTTCTACTCCCTCCCCAGGGAGATCGGACAGCCTGTGGTGAACCTCACACTCCCTAGCACTGAGTCCAAATTGTACAGCTGACCATCCCTCATGAAAGGCCTCTGCTGACACAGACACCACCGAGTCCCTTGTTCAGGCCCTGCCTGCTTCATTCAACTGGTGAACTTCACACTCCCTAGCACTGAGTCTAAATTGTACAGCTGACCATCCCTCATGAAAGGCCCCTGCTGGCACAGCCACCACGAGTCCCTTGTTCAGGCCCTGCCTGCTTCATTCAACACACATGCTGGATGTTAGGCCCAGGAAGCTATTGAGTGGCTTTAGGCATAAAGCCCATCTAGTCCTCGCAGACTGCCTTCTAATTCCTCTTGACCTCCAGGTTTATATCTCAGATAACTAAACCCCATATTTTAGGGCCTTTTTTGAACTGATCTTGGGCATGAGAAAATGGGGATTAAAAGGATGAGATTACAATTGTTGGGTGCTTATCATATACCCACAGTGGTGCTAAGATACCTTACACCCTTTATCTAATTTATCTTAGTCACCAGATCTCTATTACAGATATGATTGTCCCACTTTGAGAGATCAGGCAACTTCACCTCAGAAAGGATAAGCAATATCTATCAAATGGAAATCTAGAATTCGAACCCAGATTTTCTCTGGACTCTCCTGGTCTGATTCTGACATAACTAATGAAACCGTAGTATGTGAACGAGAGGTTGGAGCATAGAGCCCACTTTGAAGCCTAACACAATCTTCTGAATTCACTTTACCAGTCAATAAAGAGTGTGAGTCTTGAGGGTGACCCACAGTCTTCATGTCATTTCCAAGAAATAATCTTGTTGCCAGCTCAACCCTTATATGAAAATGGGGTCGACATGCTTAGATAGGTGTTTATCCTGGGTAGTCTTTATCCTTAAAATACTTCTTAACAATGAAGGTTACTTCACCAAGACTGTGATGGGCTTTGGACGAGAAGGCCCCCATCCCTCATGCTGCCCAGAGCTTTGACCGAGAATACACGACCCCATTCTGAGGATGAAAAATGCTAAAATAGGAACAGCCTTAACCCTCTTCTTGGCCTCACAGTGGCCTGTGCTGAAAAGAGTGGGGATCCCTGGGACCCGCTTAGCCAATCCTTTTTGATCCCTCTCAGGCTTCTCTCCAAGAGGACAAAGCCATTTACAGACACATATGGTCTGAAACTTAATTATGGTCAATAGCTTGAATCATGTCTGCAACCAAACCTTTTCTATAAAGTGCTTATAAATAGAAAAAATGTCCGGTTCAAATTTTGTTTTATTGATTCTGCCCAATAGGAAGGGAAGAATAAAGGCCTGGGTAATCCACAAACTAGAAAATTGGTGTCTGATGAGGGCTGATGGTATCTCCTTGGAGGTTAATAATGCAATGCCAACAGCGTCTGGCCTACTTTTGTTTTGAAACTTCCCATCCCAGAACCACAATTGCTACCACTTTGGTGGCAGAAGGAAGATGTTTACCCTTCACAAAGACTGCGAGCTTCCCACCCTTTATGTCATCTCCCAGGCCACCAAGGGGCCAGCCACATGGTGTCTGCAGATGCACAGAGAGGCCGACAAATCTCACACGAGGAATTCCTTCCCTGTCCTTCCAGCGTGGATACCAGGTCTCTTCCCTCCAGGTCGCTTCGCTTCCTTCCAGCCCAGAGAACCCGAGGCTCCCTTACTGACTGCCAACTTTCTACCCAGACCTGACAGCAGTTTGTAACTCAGCTGACACAGACTCTCCTACTGTCTGCATTTCTGTTTGTAAAATGAGCAATCTGCTCTGGGTCGCCTGGCTCCTCTGTGAAGCCAGCCGCAAGGGCGGCTCACCCAGGGGGACAGCTGGTCAGTGAAAGCAGAAGCCACAGGGCTCCTGTGCGTAGTTTTGTCACACAGAGTTGCTCTGCAGAAGCCAAGCGCCAGCTCTCCGTGTGTGGCATTTGCAGCGACAGGGAAATCCACTCAGAAGGAAGCGCTGTTGAGGGGATGTTTGGGAGATCTGGGTGAATGCAGTGCCGTCTGGGCGGCCACCTTCTTTTGAAAGACCATCTTCTTCTTTTGAGAGAAGAGGCCTGGGGATGGGGAAAGGAGGTGACAAAAATTTGTCCCAGCTCACACTCCAGGGGTGAAATAAACCAACGCACTTGTCAAGTGATAAAGACATGGTGAGGAAATACAAAACCACAGCCGATGCTCATTGCCTCAACGGCTGCGGCATTATCTCACCACTCATTTAGAACATATGTTCAACAGCAGAAGCGTGAGGATTTGGGTCTCAACTGTGCTCTGAACACGGAGGGGAAGAGGTGAGAAATATGGCATGGGAAGGGCCATGTGACAAATCCTCCAGAAATTCTGAGACCCGCTTCCCCTCCCTTCTTCCTCCCAATGCCATCACGTCGTCTCTACCACATGCAAACTATTTTGTCATCCAGAACCAAAAGAAGCACATGTGGCTGTTCCAGCTGCCTGTGCTCGACATCTGCAAAGAGGAGGTAATGCTACCTTACCTTCCTCCCTGAGCCCCTCCCCCATCTCCTCTGTCAAGGGGAAAAGGTGCAGACTCACACTCTTATCAAGCATTCAAACGATTTCATGGGAACACCACACTTTGTTCTATTCTGGCTTCCCTCACAAGGGGTGGGGGGCGGCACATCTTCAAACGCCTTCTGGCTTAAATGGTGACAGCTGCATGCAACAGGGCTTGCTTACAGGCCGCCTGGTGCAACGAGAGATAACTGCAGGGTAGGACTTCAAAGGCAGATCCTCTGCAGTCATTCCAACAGCCTGGGGCTGCCGCCTCCAGTTGGTGGCTCCCTGCATGCAACAAGTGAGCCAAGGGAAGCTAAGAAATTAGGCCTTTTCCATCCGCACTGTGAGTTATGATGCAAGAAGGCAAGACTGAGCCAAGAGAAGTGTTTAGGGCTTTCTGCAAAGTCCTAAACACATTTGTCCCAGACAAATGTTTGTGTCTTAGGTAGATATGAGGAGGACCAGCTCATCATAGCATGTCAGTTTGATCAACTCATTTTTATAACAGATTATGAATCACATTTTAAAAGATGAAAATGAGCTGAAAACTTGTATTTGTGTGTGTGTGTGTGTTTGTGTGTGTGTGTATTTCCCTGATGTCACCTAAATTACCCATCTTTGCGGAAGTCATTTATTAAAAGTTGGCTCTGTGTTAAAATGTCTGGTGGCCTTTGATCTTCGACTAAGGAGCCGTTATGGGAGAAACTGTCACACAGAAGATTCAAGAGATGACTTGAAATCCTCGGTTCCTTGCAATGGGTCGCACAGATGGCTGTTTAAGGAACCACATTAAAGAGTCCCCGTGAAAGGTAGTTATTTCCTGTCTTCTCCATCTGGCAGGTCCTAAAGAAATGCAACCCAAGAAGCAGACTCGCTGTGGCACTGTGTAGATGTCTGTGGCTACTGATGCTTTGGGTGAGGCTATTCATTTTGGTAAATTGCCCCCCTCTGCACCACCATACAATGCAGCCCCCATTCCTCCTTGCCGAGTATGAAAATCCTAATTGAATATGGGCAAGTTTACATAACCTCTAAGCCTTGATTTTCTTGTCTGTGAAATGGGAATGAAAATATCTATTCATAACTGTAACAAGTTTGTTTTGCTCCAATTAGCTTGAGTCTGTTCAGCAACTTAAAAGAAGCCTAATTAATAAATACATTATGAGGTATTCATATGATGGAATTCAAATGGTGGAATCTATAATATGCTAATTAGAATGGATGACCTTCCGGATGAAGCCGGGGCTGCGAGGGAAGCCGGGGTCCCAGGTGCCAGAGGGAAGCCGGTGCCGGCAGCAGGGGGAAGGAAGGCCTCTTCTTGCACAAATTTTGTGCATCGGGCCTCTAGTATAAGATAACCAAAAATGTCTTGAGACATAGGAAAATTATTACACTGTGATTGTTAAGTGAAAAAAAGCAAAGGTTTTGAGGAATAAGACAATCCACGTAAAATGATTAGTATAGTGTTTCACATGGTCAGCGTGTAAGACATTTAAGTCATTACCACTTTGACCTCTCCCATGTCCCCAGATCAAATACCATCTCCCTTATGAGGCCTTACCCAGTTGTCCCATCCAGAGAGAGTCTCCCCTTACAGTGCCATATTCAACCTGCCTTTGGCACTTACCACTGTATACCTTGAATTATAATCATTTATGTCATGTTTTGTGTCACAAATATTCATTCCCCTTCTTGTTTTACTTCAATTAACTTGAGTTGGCCCTGCAACTTGAAAGGGAGCTTAACTAATAAAGAATGGTGCATTCATATGATGGAATATAATAGAATTAAAAAATGTCTTAGGACATACAGAGAATGTTATATTGTAACTGTTAAGTGAAAAAAGTGACATGGAAAACTGTTAGTGCAGTATGTCTACAAGCAATAAAAGAGACCCCCTCCCCCCCCCCAATAAATGTTTTTTTTGAAAAAACAATGCTAGAAATATACTGAATAATAACTGGATATTATTTGGGCAAAGTTTGTAGCTGATTTTTTAATTGCTTCCCTTCATATATATGTGTGTGTATATATATATTATTTCCCCATTTCTATTAATCAGGAAAACAAAAAGTAAATTGCTCTTTTTATTGAGGTATGAATATGGGATAAAAAAATAAAGTAAGGGGTTATAGAGGATTTCATGAGTTTACAATTTCATCTGTTCATCCATCAAACATTTTTGGAAGTACTGTAAGTATGAGGCTTTGATAAATATTATAGGAGAAAACATATTTAAGATAGATTCTGACCTCAAGAGTTTAAATATTTAGTTGGGGAGATAAGACATACAAATGGGAGTAACAGCACAGGTAGCTTCAGAGAAAGAGACAAGATGAGTGATTTCAACAACAAGAGCTGCCTATGGGAGTTCTGGTGTGTTCATCATGCTGGTGTTAGTGGAGAAATTAGGGGGTCTAATTTTCCCTACACTAGTGGGCATGGGGTGGCTCTTGCAATAGCTTCAGAAAAAGAATTTTCTAAGATTTGCACAGGAGAATGAGTGGTTTTTGTTGGCGTGGAGTTACATTGTAAAGTCCAATGGCCCTCAACTAGTTCTGTAAAAGGTACAGCTGGGGTTTCAGTAGAGCCAAAAGGAGGGCCAGTGGCCAGAGCTCCCCTTCCATATTAAAGGCCAGGCCCAGTTCAGCAAGCAGGCTAATTAAAGTCCATCAGTCCATGTGTGCATCCCACAGGCTGTGAGCCACAGGGATGAATGCAGGGGAGCACAGGCGAGCAGGAGAAGCAAGAGCCAAGAGCCAAGAAAGGAAACTTCCTTTGTTCAGAAGTTTAAATACTATAATCAGGTTTTTGAGCCCTTGCAGTGGACACGCCTATGCTGGCTAATTATCTGTTCCCAGTATGATTGACAGACAGGTAAGCCCCTTCCCATGTCACTTAGACCTTATTGGGCATGTGTTCAAACTGCTTTTGTTCAGTCCCTTCCCCCATCAATCTGCAGAGAACAGACTGGGAGAGTGTTAAATTAGCAAAGCTGTATAAATGGCTTGCCTATATTACCTAGTCTTTCCTTTGCTCCTTTCCTGCTAAATAATAACCAGATTATTACAACGATATCATCGGGAGTGGCTTCACAAAGAAGCAGTCTTAAAGACTCCTTAAGTCCGGACAGGCTCCATGGGCATCCCTGATTAAAGAAGTCAGAGATGGAATGGTTAAATTAAGTCCATATACCAAACATTTTTATTTAAATCATTGATTTCAAACGTCTTCCCACTAATTTTTTCCAGAGTTGCTAGCAAGTAGCAAGATAGCATGATTGTGAATTCCACCAACTTTTGGTTGACCTACAGTGAAATGCCAAACAAGCAAGTAGCAGAAGGAGAAAAGGAAGCAGACGTAAATATCCTCCACCAGGTTTTTCCCCTCACAGGCCATTCAGAGTTATAAAATTTGATTTTTATAATGCTGAAATATTTGCAATTCTGGGTACATTTTATGAAAATTATCTTTTCTTGTAATATTTCTGAAGGGAACGTTTATCTGATTTTCTCAAGGCAAACAGAAGTAATTTGATCCTCTACTTTGTGTTAGCCAAAAATGTCTACAATCTCTGCAAAGCATCTTAGTAGAATTTAGCATCAAGATATCCAAATTTAGCTCCTATATACAGGTGGAAAAGCAACAGTTTTACTTTGATGGAAATTAAAATCATGTCCAAAGTTTCTAGATTCTACATTCTACTAACTAATAGAAAAGTTGATCATCTCGAACCATGGCAAGTCCAAATAGTTGGATATTTCTTTGCATCACATGTAGGAAGGGCGATAAGAAAGAGGAGAGGTACCCTAATGGTCCTTTAAAAGAAGCAATCATATCAGTGCTATAAGAGGTGGTCCCAGGGCGGCAGAACGAATACGCAGGTTGGTCAGAAACCTTACCTAACACAACCAACTCCTCCAAGTTCATCGAAAGTGACATTTAGGACAGAACTTCACGTTCAAGAAAAGTAAGAGGCTTCTTTAGGCAAGGTCAGAACTTTTTGAGACTTCCCACTAAACTCTCAACACAGACATTTGGGCTTCCTGATGCTTTCAGAGGCTCTCCACATCAAAAAGTTCACTAAGGAAATACACATTTCTGGGTTCTGGAGAAAACCCAATGTCAATGCTCAAATGAAGATGTTGATGTCACTGTTAGCAACAGCTTTTATCAGGTTCTTAGATGCAGTATCTGAAGGCGGGCACTCTTGAGGAATTCTCATCTTTATGTATAGCCAGGGGTCAACAATGACATTCTGATGCTTAATTCATCCCAGCCTTCAGGGCCAAATGGCCTCTGAACAGAAACAGTCCGTGGTGACCAATGCCCACAGCAGCTGAATCCTGGCTGCAGTCCAGCACTGGTCCAGCCCTCCCTCCTCCTCTGGGGCTTCCCAAAAACTTGTTTCAAAGACAAGGCCAGAGGCCGCCTCGCACTCAGCCAGAAGTTTGGTCAGATGCTGGAGGTGCCTCAGCGCAAGAGAGCATGGATTTACACGGCTTAATCTTACCACCTCTCGGTTTACAGAACTGAAACTAGAGCCTCCGAGGCAGTTTTCTGAAAACAGTTCGTTTTCAAGTCATTAAAAATATGCATAATATTATCAGTTACCATTTATAGCTTCTGTATTTCTAGTAACTGGCATTGTCGTTACTTCAGGCAAGCCAGAAAATAAGCATGCCAGGAACTGACAGGGTGTGTGATGTCACCAAAACAAAAGCTCTCACACTGATTAATGTCAGGTTGGCTTCTCTGTGGGTTTCCCCCTTCCTTCTGCAAGTGAGGGCTTTTGTCTCCTTTGCCATTCTCGGTATGGGGTACGGTGTTGTGCAATAGGAGAAGCTGGAGTCTCTTTCAAAGGTATCTGCGTTCTGAAGGCAGGAGGTTTAGGAAATGGCCACAGCTTCAAGCAGATTCAAGAACTGGAACCATTTCCTTTGCCGTAGGTCTAGTAATCTAATACTGTTTCTAAATGATTGCTATTCCTGGGAACCGTGCTCATCTGGCATATTCATGATGTAGAGAGGAAAAGGCATGATCTTTTCTTGCCATGAAAGTCCTGGGTGGTCAGGGCTGCCTGAAGGAGGGGAAGACAGGAGAGACGTTCTCAAGTGGCCATGGACAAACAGAAGTAGGTGTGAGGAGGAAACGTGAGCCCGGAGGGAGGGTGGTGATAGAACTCTGGAAGATAAGGTTGCAGAAAGCCTCCTTCTTTGGTTTTCCCACCTACCAAGCTCTCACTCTTGGCATCTATTTCTTTTACCGGCCCATTTAGTGCCCTTACAGACAAAACAGGAAAAGGTCATCTCTGCTGGGGTCATGTTCATTGTTTTGTGTCTTCCCTAAACATAACATGCATTACTGCTTCTGTAGAAGAGGACCTAGTAGTATTCTTGGGTTTACATATGCGTGTGTGTGTGTGTGTGTGTGTGTGTGTTTGTGTGTGTGTGTGTGTGTGATTTGTTAATACTTATTCAGGTAGATGTCCACATGCTGCCTGAAGTGTAAACAAAGTGTACACACATATTAGACACGAACAACTACCCATGCTGGTAAAGGCTGCTAGACCTAATTTCCCCCAAGTTTCTTTCCTTTTTTTTCCTGGACACACAGCTAGAAACACATTGAAGAAAAGCCACTGTGGCCAGGAGCACTCACCCTGGACTCTTTCATGACCAAGAAATTAACTGCTATTGTGTTTAAACCACAATACATTTTTGGTTCTACTTGTGATAGCAATTTACCCTAACTTAACAAATACATTCAGTCACATCTTATATAAACACACACACACACACACACACACACACACACACACACACACACACACATCACATAAGCACAGTTAACTTCAAAGATCTTTTGAAAGTTAGAAAAACATTTAGTGTTCTAAGAATATATTACATCTGAAGACTATTTTCCAGTTGTCAAAGCACTTTCATGTATATTCGCTCATATAATCTTTCTAGCAATTTTGCAAGGCAGATAATTACAGTTTACAGGTGAGAAATCTTGGCTAAAATAGTGAAGTGGCTCTCAGAACGTCACACAGGCAGTAAGAGAAAGAGGTTTTGGTTGGGCCTCGATCCAGAACGCTCTCCCTGGAAAGCCCTTTCCCCTGTTCTACACGTCCACCCGTTAGCACTGTCTATTCCTGTGTGACCGGCTTAGCCCCGTATGTACATCCCCTGAGGTACTTCCCATGTTGTATTATACTTATTCATTTACATGGACTCTAAGGGCGCCGAGTGAAGAAAGCAGATCGCATTACTTCTCAGACCTACCACAGAATCTGACTCCAAGTCAACCGCCAATCCACCAAAATGGTAACTTACACGGTTCCAAAAGTATGAGAACAATTTGAAAGGAGCCTTAGAATTGTGCAAAGCGATGTTTCCTTTGATAGAATTTAAACATGATTAACAAGCCTCACAAATTTTTCAGAAGTTACATATGAATCAACGAGGCCTTCCTAATCTTGAAAGCTAGCTGGAACACAGATGATTCCCGTTTAGGCAAGAAGTGCTTTAGTCTGTTTATGCTAAGTCTGTTTTGACAATGGGAATGATATGAAATAGTCTGAAATAATTTCAAAATGCAACTCTGTAAATGAGCATTAACATAAATGCACACACACACACACAAAACAAATCTAGCCACATTTTAATGGGAAGAAAAAAGACAGTATTGTCTCCATTTTTAAAAATCTCACTTTTTAAATATGTTTATTTCTGGTAAAGAAATGCTTCACATGGCCCCACACCTGCGCGAATCTGGAGCAATAATGTGAACCCAGTGTCCACTTGATTATAAGGAAGGCACTTTGGGATAGAGACTCATTACATCTCCATGAGCCATGCAAGCAGCCAAACTTCAATCCTGGCAGCAAAATTCTCAGGAAGGACTCTCACCTCCTTCTACCAGAGCTCTATGACTTCGCAGAAATGCTCCAGCTTTATGAATGCAGATAAAGACTACGGAAGGACACTTGTGTCCCGGAACGATGTGGGAAATTCTAGAAGACTCACCAATTGTCATTCCCAGAAATAAAACTGGGAAGGATGAACACAGCTCTCGCCAATGTTAGTTTTCTAGAACATGCCTTGGGCATAGTTGGTGAGCAAGAAAGGGGGGGGGGAACCAAGTGGTGAGCATTCCTGGCTGAAAGACAAGATTCCAATAAGCTGTTTAGCCTTTGGTTTCAGCGTTCCCAAACATCATAAAGATTTCAGCTCTTGTAAAAGGGGAGCAGTTGTTTACAATAGACTCTTCTGGAGGGAGGGAGTGTGTCTCATGAGGCAAATATTTGCCCATTGGAGGTAATAAAATTGAATTAACCTCTTACCCCACCGCTGTACGTAGTCATCAATGTGACTAACTCACTCAAGTCTATTTTCAGATCCCGTCAGGCACAAACATTGACAAGAACCTGGCATTTCTCCTTAAAAAAAAAAAAAAGAATATATAATTGACCTTTCAAGTCTGTAATCTCGTTTATCAGAGCGGATGGCAGGGGTTTATGCAGAATAGTTTGCATACCTCTTTGATTTCAGCCCCCTGAGAACCCAAACATGCATCCCACCCAATCCTGTTTTATTTTCGCCATATCCTGTGTTGTTGAATGGGCCTCTTGTAAAAATTCAATGTAACCCTCCCCACCTCCAGTTTTTTTCTGATGTTCTAAACAAATCTTACATCAGTTTTGTAAAATGTGCAGTTCTCTTACATTCCTGAGTCAAACTTGAAAGGTCACCGTCCTAAAGAGTTGGGGAAATTGGTTTGTGTGGGCTAGGAACCAGATGGGTGGGAGCGAGAAAGCCCTCCAGCAGACAGATAGGCAAGCTTTACCGGCAAACTTGCACTCCAGAAAATATTGGATAGAGGTGGGTGGGAGTGTACAGATCTGCAGTTTTCTTAGTCATTCACCCTCCACTTAAGTTATCTTTTAATTAAACTTTTTTGCTCAAAAAAGAAAAAAATGTACTGACCAACAGTACTCTTTTTCATTACAGCCACAGTGAAATGGAAGCAGAGAACTGTCCAGGAGGAACCAAAGGACAGTGGAAGAGTTAGAAAATGAAACAGGATCAAGGTCTGCTTGCCCCATCAGATCTAAACCCAGCCATTAAACTTCCCTTAGCATTTTCCATTGGGCCCTTCAACTGTTGAGCTCAACCCAGCACCTCCAAGCACCATCATGTGAAATCATTTTCTCCTTTCATAAACATTTATAAAACAACTGGAGGCCCAGTGCATGGTTTTGTGCATCGGCGGGGTCCATTGGCCTGGCCTGCAGGGATCGGACCGAAACTGGCAATCCGACATCCTCCAAGGGGTCCCAGATTGTGAGAGGGCACAGGCCAGGCTGAGGGCCTCTAGTAAAAATATATATTTTTTAAAAAGCATGCACAGAAGAAAGTCTTCCTTCTTAGATATATTCTCAGATGTTTAATAACTTCCTATAGACTCAGAACTGTAAAAAAGGACCATGATTAATGGGTTCTTATCTAAGACCAACCGTACAGGAAACCCTCCTGAGGGTTGAATTCATGCACCAGGCTGGTTTCAGCCTGATCCCTGCAGGCCAGGCTGAAGGACCCCACCACTGCGCGAATCTGTGCAAAGGAACCTCTAGTATGCATATAAGATCTTTGGTTAATCTTTTCCCCTTTCTCCCTCTTCCCCCCTTCCCTCTGAGATTCATTAGTCTGTTCCATGGTTTCATGCCTGTGCGTTGAGCGTCTGCCCCCTGGCGGTCAGTGTGCGTCATAGCTACCGGTCAAATGGTCAGATGGTTCAATGGTCAAATGGTCGCTTAGGCTTTTATATGTATAGATGTTTCTCCTACCCATCCATGCTTTACCTCTAAATTATCTTTCATGTCAGTTCAGGTGCTAATAAGAATCCAAACCCCTCTTTGTATGGGTCTGAGCGATGAACAATCCAAAGACAGACACCAAAGAAGCCCTCAGCTCTGTTGCTATAAAACTAATAAATAGTGCAGAAAACCCTCCAGAGACAGCCTGTGCTCGGGGGTGTAGATGCATGACTCAAAGCAGCAGCTCCCAATATCAAGCGTAGTCGGAAGATTGGGGTGTGAGGCTAGGAAAGGGATTACATGTCATGAGAAAAGGGAAATTATGTTGATAATGATTCCTGGAGTCACTGCCAGCAACATCAGCCAATTTGCCTGCAGCTTCATCAAAATGTGCCAAATGTAGGTCCAATGCTGTCAGGATTAAGAACACTCTCCACACAGATCAAAAGAAGACCCTCAGAGTCACTTTTTTTATTCAATACAAACATTGTCCCCCAAGTAAGAGATCCCCCAGACTCCTAGACATAACATATATTAGAACAATTTCCCAGGTTACTGGTTTAATAGGAACCTGGGGCTAATCCTTAATACCACTGGAGACTCATTTGTTCATTCATCTATTGTATTGGTTGGGCACTTACAGTATGCAATGTATTTTGCTATTTCTGTACAGGATCCAAAGTTGGCAGAGGTGGGAGGCAGGGTAGCAACACACTTAAAATTGTAGGCTCTGGTGGAACTCAAACATTTGGCTGGTCACTTAGCAGATGTGTTATTTAAGCCATACCTACCTCATAGGGTCACCGTAAAGATGAAATGATAATGCATGTAAAACACTTAGCTGAGCCCCTGATACCCAGAAATACCCAGTCCATGTTAGTCATGATTTTATACCAAAATTTCTGGAGTATAGGCAAAGTTTCTGAAGAAGAAAAAATATAGGATGGGGTCATCCAGATCCTAATACTCAAACACATTCCCTCTCCACACACACACACAATACTCAGAACTCTCTGACTTTCTCTAAGTAAATATTTGCAATTAAGTTTATTTTACTCATTTGTGCTCTGTTTTTTGTTTGTTTGTTTTGTTGTTATTGCTGTTGTTGTTTTTCATTAACCTCCTGGGGAAAAAGCGAGCAGGGTGGGAGGTTGTGTGGGGCCCACTGTGGTCTGGCATTTGAGCCCCAACAAATACCATATGGTCTGTGCCAAAAAGAAACTACTTCTGGTATCTTCAGAGAGTATTTACTCTCCTCTAAATTATGCCATTGTCCATCTGAGGAGAAAGTCCATCAGCTATCAAGCGGGGGGAACAGAGGACACAAAGGGAATAGTCGAGTGTTACAGCAGAGAGGGTCCCTACACGCGCTGGTGTCCTGAGACAAATAGGAGCCGTGGTTCTCTCCAGTAATGAATTTTCTCAGCAAAGCTTTGGGCTCTGAGAGGTGTCTCCGTAGAGCTACCTGCAAAGCCTTTTCCTGGAGTGATGGACTTGTCTTTTGCAACCAGTTAGCACCTGCTCTCAAAACTTGATCCCTCCCCGATTTGTTTCAAGTAGAGCCAGGGGATCAGGACTTAATTAGCAGTGATATATCTCCTACCGATCAGTTCCATCCCGCTTCCCCCGGGGCCCCAGATTTGTCTCTATTTGGAATTCCCGTGCTCGCTGGGCGGCTGGCGTTTGCAGCTCTCTCTGGCAGACGGTTGGTCGGCGCCCCCCTGGTGGCCGAGCACACAGCCCAGGGCCTCCCCAGAGCTGCCACCAACCCAGGGACAGGGCCACTGAGGCCTCCTGGAGTGGGAAGGTGACCCACCAGAGGGGCAGGCGCTGGAGCAAGCGAGGGTGGAGGCCTGAGCCCCTTGTGTTTGCAAATGGCCCTGGGGCTGCTGAAGGAGGATTTTTTTTTTTTCACGAAGGGAAAACGCCTCCTGCTCTGTACCAGCTTGAAGCCAAAATAACATGTTTTGGCAACCGTTATTTGGCAATTAGGGCCTCAGCTCACTGAAAGCATTCTTCCATGCAAACTATGCCTTGGAAAGAAAACCCTAAACCACATCTGAGTGGAAATATAGGAAGTGAACAAAGGGGTGACAGAGCAGTGAGAGTCAGAGAGGGAGGAGGGGGCTGGGCGGGCACCTCAGGCAGAGGCTCTGCTAGGACATAGGGCTGGCTGTTTCCACAGCCCTGATTCCAACTCTGGCCGGGCCCAGGGAGAGGCCAGAGGCCACGCACAAGAGTCCTGTGTGTCTCCTCGTCATTGTCCCTCCAAGGGTTCCTCTCGCAGGGTTTAAGCAAAGGCCAAGTGGAGCGGTGGGGCGTTGCCTGGGATGGTGCTGTCCCAGGGCACACACCCCGTGTCACCTCCCACAGGGTGTGCACAGGCACGGGCAGGGCCGGCTGGGCTGGGGCACTCCCAGACTGACGCAGACTCCGCGCTGTTAGCTCCTTTCGGCCGGGTGTCACCCCATTTTGAGGAGAGGATACGGCAGAAAAAGAGAGACTCCTCTTCCCACCAGTCCAGGGCACCCACCTTCTTCATTGAAGAGCGAGGGAACAATCAAGCGGGATATACTGCTTCATGGTGCAATTTGGCTGAAACAAAGGGAGGCTGTGGCACATGGTTCAGTGTCCCCGATCAACCTGCGTGTTAATTGAAACCTCGCATGCTACGTCTTCTCTCTTAGAGGGAGCACCTTCTTTCTTCCCTCACCCTGTCCAAATCCCCAGTTTGTTTGTTTGGTGAAAAACCTAGGGTAAGAT
>NW_005364596.1:2805380-2822649 GCF_000412655.1 Myotis brandtii
TTTTACCCCCAGAAAAAAAAAAAAAAAAAAAGAAAAGAAAAGAAAATTAAGCTTGTTTGCCAATATTTGAAAGGCTCACGAAAATAGAAGGCATAGATTCCTTTCAGAATAATTTTTTGAAATTAGTTACTCTTTGGAACATCAAAAGCCATGTAAATTCATACTGTATATTGTAGGAACTAAAGAAACAATTGTTAAATGAATAGATGAATATTAGAATCTGACAGACCTCACATACATACCTTCTAAACCAACTTTGGAGGGTCTAGATTTTTGCAGGTACAGGAATCTCACTGTATCACTGAATGACATTCTAGTGTATTCGCCCTTAAATAACTCAATACATGGGTTAGAAGAAAAATGCCCCCAAGCTGATTCTCCCTACTAATTGGCTTAAATGCAGTCAGGTTTGTACTTCCCTAAGTACAAACTGCCTTTTCCTTAACGTTACTCGTTGGCGGGTTACCTACGAGGGTTTTCCTCTTTGTCCATACCTCACCATTAAGAACGTTATTATAATCACACAGAGCACAGAAGTCACTTGTCTTTAGCACTCATCTTGCCTTCTCCTTGCCTGCAGTCACTGCACTTCCGGATGACACTGTCTACCACTTTGCTAATAAATTATTACCCTGTATAATAAAGAGCTAATATGCTAATTAGACCGGACGGCAGAACAACCTTCTGAAATGACCAGTGGGCGGGGGTGGGAGGGTGACGAGGGCTGAGGCAGCCGTGGCTGCAAGGGTGTACTCTTGCATGAATTTCATGCATTGGGCCTCTAGTATTTTATATTAGGTTAGTGAAAAGCTGCAACAGTTTTAAAAATTAAGCTAAAGGAAGAAATGAAGGAAGAATGTCATCTCTAGAGGCATGGTGGGGAAGTGGGCATGGTGGGGAAACGGGCATGCGTTGTCATCTTGGAAAACTGTCTGAAATGCAGTCAAGCAGGAGGAGCTCAGCAAAAGAAGAAGCTGACTCGGGAAAGTGCCTCATTAGAGCAGTGATGGAATATAACTCCCAAGATCGGGAACTGAATTCTCCATAGGAAGGGCTCCCAGAACAACATAAGCATTGGTGTGGATCTCTTGAAAAATTGTAACCATTTTCCTTTGCCCTGGGAGACTTGGATTTTGCTGACCTTGGGTAAATCATTTCACCTCTGTGGTGGGGCGTCTGAGCTATAAAGAATAACAATTTTGTAACACTCCCCAGAGACATGAGAGTGATAAGTGTGTTGTCCTTAAAGGGCCTGCAGAGCCCCGGAGAGAGCTTCCACATGAAGTTATTTGTTCGGCTGGAAGGAGAAATTATTATTTCTTTGATTGGAATTCCTATATATGAAAAAACAAAACTACACACCGGTGTTATTCTTAATTCAAAAAAAGTTGGTGCACTGAGTGTGCTAGAGGATTATTTTATGTTCTTTATTCTCGGAAAATAACTCCTTTCATAATGACCCCATAGTGTCTTTGTGCACGACCCAAGCTGGTCAGAAGCTAGGCGGCCTCCAGCTCCTAAAAGCAAGGGTTTGTCTCTGTCTGCATGTGGGAACAGAAGCATTTTAATTCTCTGCACAGAGCTTGAGAGTTGTCTCCTTTATTTCCTGTTGACTCAGCTATCTTCTTCCCACATTTTGGGGTTTGTGGTAAATGAAGAATTTGTATTTGGCCACTGGAAACAAGGCTTTTGAATAAGCAGAGAATCATGTGGACCCTGTGATTTTTTTTTTCTAAATGATTTGAAATTCTCCTTTTCTCACAGATTCATCAACAGCAATAAGAATTATGTGTGCATTTGCTAGAAGTGGGACCACAGTGATAGGGGAAGGCTTAACTAAATACTATATAAAACACAGCTTTAGGATTCCTCACTTCCTTGAAATTCTTTCAAAAACAAATCAGCCCTTGTGAATGATGCACAAAGCCTTGTTTTGTTTCTACAACTTTCCTCCCTCTCGACAGGCAATAGGCCTCCACCAAAGGAAGCAATACTTAAATTCATAACGATAAAAATAGAAGTTGTCTATGCAAATCCAAGTGTTACACTGCAAAAGAAGTTGATGTACGTTTGACCAACTTTGTCTAATAATTTTGAAGTATTTTACAAATCTTCTCTATTCTCATTCTACTTTCTATTTCCTTATTCCTTATACAGTTACCAAAAATAAGACAAATCTTTAAGGTTATGCTAATGTTTGCTATTTTCATTTTAAAATCCTCAATTGAAAGAGTGAACTCATTTTAATCATTTGCCATTTTTTATGTTTTAAAACATTTTAACCATTTTTTTAAGTGTCTAGTTCAGTGTTGTGCAACGGTCACCACCATCCATCTCCAAAATACCATTTTCTTTAAATACCAAATTTTAAAACTCTCATCCCAAAGAATTGTCCCCACTCCCAGTATAATATTTGGGATGGCTGGTTCCCAGTATACAAGATTAGGAGGCTTGTTGGGGACTGGGGCTGGTTTGGGGTGATTGGAGTTTGGGCTCCCTTGGCAGAGGCCTATCTTGGGCAGAAGAAAGGGGCAGACATGTGGGCAGACACAGCCAGGTTTCCACATAGCAGATGAATAAAATGTGTTAAGTCTGAGGACACAGGGAACTCTAACGGGAAAATAAATGGTGATGCCAGTGGCAAAAACCTCTAGAGGGACAGAGAACAAGGTAGGAGGTGAGGAGGATCAGGAAGTTTGGAAAGTAGATCTTAAGTGACCAAGTGTCCATGAGTCCCTCTGATGGTCATAGGGTGATGTTTTCTAATTTATTTTTCTTCTTCACTCTTTCGACCCCATGTTTACTAGGGAAGAGATTAACTTCTTTCCCACCAGTCATGAGTCTACCTTTCACCCTATTCATAGTATTTTGGAACAGAGCATGTGGAGTTGGAAGGACTGGACTCTCAATTCTGCTCATGAAGACAGTACTCTTCTTTCTTCCTTCTCTCCCTCACCCCATTAAACTTACCTTTTTGCTCCTGATATTATACACTGGAGTTTCATGGTTGCTGCTGTTGTTTGGTAACTAGAAAAGTAGACAGGAATTTTGGTGAAGGCTTGGTAGAAGGGTGTGAAGGGGACGGTGGAGTGTGTGTTTCCAGACCTTTGTCAGCCTATGGGTGGTCAGTGCGCTCCCATAGGCTTAGGAGCTCAGTGATCAAACATGGCCCAGAATTATGGAGACAGCTATGCTCTCTACCTTTGCACAGGAGCTAGTATTACATTGATATCCCAAAGGTGGAAATTTCCACGGCTTTGTCGCTTTTCTCATCCTGGGTGGTGGCAGAAATAGTCTTCAAAATGACTTCCTGCCCAGCAGATGCAGACACTTTGGGACCAAAGGCAGAGAAGAGTGGAGTGGGTCTCATGTGGTGGCAATACCTGACAGCCCTATTTGTGTGCACAAGTAAGACACCCCCTAGGGCAGTGGTTCTCAACCTTCCTAATGCCACAACCCTTTAATACAGTTCCTCATGTTGTGGTGACCCCCAATTTCATTGTTACAAATTGAACATAATTAAAGCACAGTGATTAATCACAAAAACAATATGTAATTATATATGTGTTTTCCCATGCTCTTAGGTGACCCCTGTGAAAGGGTCGTTCAACCCCCAAAGGGGTCGCGACCCACAGGTTGAGAACCTCGGCCCTAGGGATTTCCACAAGTAATCTATGGACACTTGGAGGAAAGTCTAGAGACCTACTATCACAGGGGTGGAAGCTTTGAGCTAACTGATGCATAATATGACTCAAAAGTCTTCACAGTATTCCTAAATTTCCTCTGCCAAATGACAGATAGACTAATTATTGTCTAATATGAAACGTAATGTTCTATGGCACAATCATATCTCAACAAAGGTACTGAGATACTTCCAGTCAGAAGTATCTGGAAAATTTGCAAGCCAAAGATATCCTATATAATAAAAGGCTAATATGCAAATTGACCGAACAGCAGAATGACCAGTTGCTATGATGCACGCTGACCACCAGGGGGCAGACGCTCAATGCAGGAGTGCTGCTCAGCCAGAAGCTCTGAGCCTGGTTCATGGCTGGCAAGCGCAGCAGCGGTGGCGGGAGCCTCTCCCACCTCTGCAACAGTGCTGTTGTCCCACTAACGGCTTAGGCCGCCAGTCAGACATCCCCTGAGGGCTCCCGGTCTGAGGAACCCCCCTAAATGCACGAATTTCATTCACTAGGCCTCTAGTGACACTATATTATTTTAAAGTAGCAAAGATGCTACAAAATTTCAATTCAGTGCAGGACCCAGAAAGTTAATTCATTGGACTGAGAAATATATTCTGAGATCCAATTTTGAGCCAGGCTCTAGGGATAAAACTATGAGACACAAACTTGAGAATTACCTGTGTAAGAGAGGAGACCTGGAGAAAACACCAGCATTTGAAGACTGGGCAGAGAGTGTCCTTCCCATCCTGGCTCCAGGTCC
The DNA here is from genome assembly GCF_000412655.1 of Myotis brandtii. Taxonomy (NCBI): domain Eukaryota; kingdom Metazoa; phylum Chordata; class Mammalia; order Chiroptera; family Vespertilionidae; genus Myotis; species Myotis brandtii. The sequence continues at coordinate 2,809,827 of NW_005364596.1, forward strand.
CCTCTGCACTTCATCTTCCCAGTGATGGCACCTGAGGCGTCAGAATATCTTCCATGCATGGGAAGGACCCAGCCTATATCAGGGTTTCCCTCTATTTAAATATGGCATTTTTTTTCTTGACTATGGCCACCCCACATAACCAGGACCACTGTACCAGTTAACAGTCTTCTTTCAGAATCCCAATTGAGAGGGTTACACAAATTCTTTCAGCTCTAGGATTCCCAAATTCCCCTGGGAGATCTCCATTCTTTCTCTCTCACCCTGTATCTCTACTCTACAAGTTTCAATCCATAGTCGTGTCTCAATTCCCTGGTGTTCCTCTGCCCTTCTCATCAGGTTGTACCCTCAGCCCAGGACAGGTTTCTGTCTTGTTTTGCCTTGTTCCCCCTGGTATGACAGGAAACCGCCATACATCACGATGTATCGTTCATCTTCCCTACTCTGTGGTTATCTCTATCCACTCTGCTCTAGTTCTCTATTTTGTTTCCTTGGGACCCACACACCCTCTCTTCTCTCAACAAAGCCTGGCTCTTGCAAATGGAAATCTTGGCTTTCACATCTATTTTCCCTAAAATGAGCTTCAACAGCCTATTTTGGAGAAGTTCAACACTGACTCCTTTGTTTTTGGCTGATCTCTACTGCCTTCCCACTCAAGCAAGGGACACTCTTGCCTTCAGTGGATGGCAATGGGAATTATGGGGAGGGAAAATACATCCAATAAGATTTTCAAATATTGCCCTGTTATAGAAGAACATCAGACGACAGCACTAAATTTGTAGAAGCACTAATCTCACTATTGCATGGTTTTCTCTGGCAGCACTCAGTAGACTGAGTTTAAGCAGAGAGTTGGGCAGGTCCAGGCTGGGTGTTAAGGGGCAAGTTCTTTGAAAAAAACAGGGACAAATGAGTTGATGCTATTGACAATGATTCCTAGATAACGGAAAAACCAAAGTGAGAAAAGGGCTGGAGGAAACATAAAGATCAGGAAACTAGATGTTTCTGAATATTTGAAGTTGGTTGGGAAATCACTGAGCGGGAGTGAGTGATATTCTTAAATTTGTGATTTTAGTGATCAAATAGTTTACAGAAGTGCAACTCAGATGGGGTCATGCCCGCGTGTGTGGAAACATGTTGCCACTCTCCAAATTAGGTTGTGGATATTAGGGTCGCCTAAGACCTGGTGAATTATTCCTGTCACATTCCCAACAGAATTCCTCTGTAAACCACCCTGGGTGGTTCCCGCCAGCAGGAAAGGCTGTACCACAGGCTTCCCAGTTTCCGGCCTTCTCGGCACTCCCCACGGGAACACCTTGTCCTCACTGTGGGGAGGGCTCTTTAGAACAAAGCCAGGGGAAGAGTGAAATGTTGGCAACAATGATGTCAGCCCTTGTGGGTCTTACACACACTTCTTCACTGAAAACATTTCAAAGATACAAGTAATAATGAGGATTTACAGGTATTTTATAATTTACAAAATTGTTTTATTTATCTAGTTTATTAACCCCCATGTCACTATTATACCTATTTTACAGATGAGGGAAATGGAGGTTCTGTGAGGTCAGCCCAAGTTCACAAAGCTTGTTTGTCCACTTTGCTCCTCATTCCTGGCCCAGGGACCATGTCCTACTTGGACTCACCTCCCCATCCTCTCAACTCATCTTGTTCCTGAGCTACCTCTTGACCTGTACATACTCTCTACACACCTCTTTCTTTTTGACTTACTGAAGGCACTCTAATGTGCTGTCATAGCTCACCTGTGTGTGCTCCATACAAGGCTATTACAGAAGGCCCAGCCCCTAGCAGAGCAGGGCTCCTTACAAGTCCTCATGAGTGGTTCTTCCGTGAACAAGTGGACAGCCTTGGGAACAGTACAGAAGCTAAAGAGCACCTCTGAGTAACCCATGCTTCCCTGGTCCATTTGCTGACAGCCCTCCAGCTGCTGTGGTTTTCCCGTCTGCGTGCTCACAGGCTGATTTGTGAAGACAGAAGACCTGAAGGCTTGGCCTGACCTGCCCAGGTACACTGCAGGCAACACCCAGGGAGACTGGCATTAGGAAATGGAGGTTTCATAGGCAGATCATCGATACTGGACCTTTGGGTTTGAGGAAGAAAAGGGCAAGAAGGAGAACAGAATTTTTACAGCTTTGTATATGGACATCTTCTTGTAAACCTGAAACTTCAAAGGGAGACAGAATAGCACGCCTATCCAAGGAGTCTCATTAGTTATCACGGTATCTCTGCAAGGAAAGCACATTGGAAGGAATATGTCTCCAATGAGAAAACAGTATGAAATGGCCTCAGGCCAGTGAACTAGAAAAACACAACCCAGTGTATTTCTAGACTCTTCTTCTAACAGCCTCCACCAGGCAGTTAGCCACTCACTAAAGAAGCATTTACCAAAACTGCTTTGCCAAACGCCACTCCAGGAGCAGGTGCTGATCGTACAGCACCTGATCGCCAGTGAGGTTTGCAAATAATCTAAACAGACAAACAAACACCTGTGACACACTGCGCTGAGTACAGGATAGAAGTGTGAACAAAGAGCAAAGGGATCACAGAGGGAGACCGATTACTTTTGCCTGGGGAGATTAAAAAAGACTTTAACTGAAACTGTTACTTCATCACAAGACTTAGAGGGCTGGCATTGGCGAAGGCCTGGATTAATGCTTTGAATGGAACTGTTAAGTGAGGACAAGCTGTCCCTCCACAGTGCTGTGTTTTCATAATCTTACAGGATTATCGTACAGAATTAGCTACCCATGCCCCCACTCCACAGCAATGGAAATGAACTATGCGGAGAGTTGCCAAAATCCTTAATATTTACTTGGTACTCACCATTTTTTTAGCTAGTATCATTACATAACTCATTCATTTAATTTCCACACCTATCAGTAAAAAATATGTTTATCCCCATTTTACAGATGAAGGAGTTGACAGGGATTTAACAGCTTGCCCAATAGTTCACACTGAGACAAATTGCTGTTATTTTGAGAACAGTCCCAAATTTGAATTAATGAGGGTGATTAGTTGTTTTGTTCACATGTATACTGAGTTACACAAGTTCACATTCATTTCTGTGGTGCAAAAATTGACAGCATTCATTTAATTAAATAAAATTAACATTGACCTTTCATGTGAAATGTTTTCTTCTCTCTTGACAATACACCCCTCTCCCCCCCCCCAAAAAAAAAAATTCTCTGAATATAAATGGAGGCAAAATAACTACTTGCATGTCATATTATGGGCTATGTAGTTGACCCATGGACAGTGGTCCCACACGTTCAGAACACCTCATATAAGCATTAATGGTGAGTTATACTTAAAGAGGCAGCAATTTTTTAAAGCTTCAGCTCAAAATCTTCTTGACTGGGTGTGTTGAACCAAAGCACCTAATTAGAGATGTCTTAGAGTAATACCTTTCTTTGTCATTTAATCCTCTAACCACGAAAATCAAGAGGTTTTTACCTGTACCACAGAAACCTCACTTCCAAGGGCAGATCACTCTCTAGGCTTTCAGACTCTTGAACTCAATGGGAACTTCAGGACTCACCTCCACTGTCCCCACTGTGGAAAATTCCCGAGTACCTCACTCTTCCAGCAGAGTTAGGTAGAATCCCACAACAGATATCCATTTAAAGAAAAGTGATTGCTGGTCAATTAATTATTCATGTAGACGTCAGTATAGAGTGAGTATTGATGGTACTTAAATGCTCAACGTTTAGCCTCAAAATGCCTGGTTTGAATCCCATTGCCTCTACTGAATAATTATACAATATCGAGAGAGCTATTGAAACTTGCTAAATCTAACTTGCCTCATTTGTAAAATGCAGATGATAACTGGTAGAGACTGCAAGTTGCCAAAGACCTGATGGGTTTAGTTCAGTTAAGATTTCAAAGCAGCCCGAACATCTATAAATGAAATATCAGTGCTGGTGCTGGGTTGGAAACCCTTTCTCCTTTTCCACAGTCCTGGACTAATAGCTGAGTACATAACTGCTCAGCTAGACTACATTTCCTTGTTTCCCTCAGAAGGAGGTGTAGCCATGACTAAATTTTCTCTAATGGAATATAATTTGATATTAGTCACTTCTAGGTCAGGGCATAGGGATACATAGAGCACTCCTCCAGGCACTGTTTCCCCTTCCTCCTGCCAGAAATGGTAACAACTGCAGCAATCACGAGGCACTACCCACCATCCTGGGTCCCTGGATGACTGTATGGAACAGAGGTAGCTATCTACTGGATTTATGGGGAAAATAGGCTTCTATCCTGTTTAAATCATTACATTTTGAGTGTTTATACAATAATAGCATCTAAATCATAAAATAGTTATAAGGATTGAGAAGGATAATGCATGTGCTCTTGCCTATAACATGACTAAGCATCAGCTGGTCATGTAAGAGGTTAGTGTAGTGGCTGTGTTTCCTAAGAACCCCTTTAAACTGAGAGATGTTTTGTCATAGGGAGAGGGGGGAAATGAGAAGTCTCCTTCCTATTCAGGATCCATCTGAGAAAACTTAAGGGCAAATCTAGGAATTCTTTGCATTATCACCATGATGCCAGTTCCTTTTTGCAGGGAAAGAAAGCGATTGCAGAGCTCTAAGTCCAGTGACTCAGAAGCCCTCATTTGACCCAGAAAACCTGCAGCCAGATTATAGAAGGCACAAGGTCAAATAGATAAGAATCTAAAAGCCAAACAGAAGTCTCTAATTAATGCCAACAGTCTGCCCTTTACAGCTTCAATTTGGTCACTAGTTGATAGTCAAATTAACTATAGTTCATTTCCTAGTACAGTCAACTTACAATTAGGCATAATAATGAAGGGAAGTAATGGCACTTGTGATTGAAAACAGCAAGTACTACAAAAATCATTGCCTTTGGCTCTGGAATTGTGTGTATGTGGAATGTACATGTATATTTACCACTGTATCATGTACACGTGGATCTGCTCCTTCCCAAAAGAATTGGGAACAATTCCTTTATCTCCTTTTTATTGATTTTCTATTCCCAAGATTAACTTCACACAGGACTAAAATAAAATCATTTGCTTCTTTACTAGTGTAATTATGCAAAATCATTTCTGAACTAATATTTTATCTAAAGTTCAGCCATATTTTAAATCTTGACTAATGTATCAGGTTTCTGGAAAAGATTAAATGCATCACCTTCAGCATAATAACAAGCTCTGCAGTTACCGTGGCTGAAGTATAGAGCCCAGGATGCTGTGTCGTCCACTTACTCCTCTCTGTTCCTTGTCCCCTCTGTGCATGTGCCCTGTTGTAAAAAGGAACATCAGCCTAGGAACCTGAAATTCTTTGATGAACCATTTTCAGTTTGGTTGTTTCATTTGTAGGAGCTTCGTTTTAGTGGGATTCTTCAGGAAGAAGAGTATTTAAGAACGACAAGAGACTACTTGTTTCTAACCTTTGACCCATGTGGAGTGTCTGGTTTTCTCCAGGCACATTCTATTCTCAACAATGGGCTATACCAGGACCACAGTATCAAAGGGTTAATTAGACCTTGGGGCGGGGGGGACAAAAAACAAAAACAAGAAACCCTCTCATTCCATAGCCACTGATAAGAAAGCAACAGCATCACCTCCTAAATCAGTTTCTGGAAACTCAAAGAAAGTTGGGTGAGTAAACATTTATTTCCTTCTATTTAAATGCCTCACCAAACCCTCATATTCTGTTAAAAGCAATTTGGCAATATCCAATAAAGATGAAAATGTACATCCCTCAGAACTGTACAATTCTACTCTTAGATATACACCCAGACAAGCATGCACATATACGCACAAGAACGTGTACAGATGTATGTTCATTGCAGAATTGTTCAAGAAGGGAAAACTGGAAATAGCCTAAATGTCTACCAACAAGAGAATGAAAAAACAAATTCATGCAATAAGTTTGCACTGCAGTGAAAATCTACCCATTTTGATTTACAAAGATGTATGAGTATGAATAAATATAAAAACATAATATTGAAGAAAGTCAGTGGCAGACATATACAAAACAATACGTACAAAAATTAAGTGTTATGTATGGATATATGTGGAGCTTTTGTTATAACTATATATAAATTTTAAAATATCTTGGAATAAATTAAACTCAAAGTCAGGATAGTGGTTATCTCAGAGCACAGATGGGGTGGTAGGAGGAAGAGTGGGCTCAGGGAGGGCACCAGGTAACCCAGCCAAATCCCTAATCTTTTATTTCTTACAGAAAGATCTGAGCAACTCTGGCATTATATTAAACTGTGTCAAAACTCTGTGGAGCATCCATGAGGGTACCTGATATTATTTTCTAGACTTCCTTATGACTGAAATACAGGACTTTCTCAAGAGGTCTCTTGATAGATGGATGTGATGGGATGGCATCACATCATTTATGTTCACAACAAGAAATATTGGTCACGGCTTTTCCTGACAGCAACAGCTCAAACTAAGCCAGCATGTGGTGGAGGCAAGGTCCCCTTCGCTGCTACAAAACTGCAAGCAGTAGCTAACATTATAAATCAAGCATTTATTATGCTTCACAGGCACTATCTCCTGTACTCCTCGCAGCAATTCCAGGGAGAAGACACTATTATTAACCCATGTTATAGATGAGGAAACTGAGTTGTATAGAGCAGTGATTTCCAACCTTTTTCATATCATGGCTCACATTAACTGATTACTAAACCTCTGTACTAGGTAACTGACCAAAACATAGTGTTTTGCTGCTCGAACAACAACAAAAAGGTATAATTTAGATTCATTCACACCAGATGGCTATTGTTGTGGTGGCTGGTGTCATTTTTTAATTTTACAATCTAAGGGAAAAGAGGTCAGCCGCAGAGGTCTAAATAATCACGTATTGCATGTTTTAAAAACTCTTGCAGCACACCAGTGCGCCGTGGCACACCGGTTGAAAATTGCTGGCTTAGAGTCATCTGGCGCAGGTCCCCTGGCGAGTGGAGAAGACAAGTATCATTCCAGGTCCTCTGGGACTCTTACCACCACTCTCTACTTCCTCCTCATGACTGGTGTCCGTTGTCTTTACAAAGACATGTTTTCCAGAATTTTCAGGTTTAAGAGTTCACTGATGTTCCCAGTAGAGGCGGCATGGGAAGCGCTGTAGCCATCCTCTGACACGGGCACCGTCCCTGCTGCACACCTGCCTAGCCCAGCTCCCACTGCATGCTGGGAACAGCACCTCAGTGAACCTGAACGCTGTCCTGTCATCAAGACCTTGACTTGGGAGCCAGGTCGCTGGGGCCCCTCATGACAGCTCCGGAGGCAGCGATGTTCGTTCACGGTTCAGATCTGCTCAGCGGCAGGCCTGAAACAGAGACGTCATACATCCCATCAAAATCTCCTCCATCATGTGACGCGCACTTTGTTAGAACAGAATAAGGGGTTCGGCTCTGTTGGACCCAATCAAGTTGGTCTATGTGGAATATCGCATTTTAGATTCAAATCCCCCTTAAACCCTCTGCTTAGGTTCGTGGTTAACAATATTTTTCTATCTGTCTGCAGAGATGACAGGCAGCCCAGCGCTGGAGCGGGCCCAGCGGCCTCTGCGCGGCTGCTTTGCCAGGCAGGCTCCATAGATGAAAGGCAGAAATCCCACCAGCCCAGTGTCTCCTGATTAGCCTGGAGAAAAGCTGAATGACAAACATGTTTCCAGTCTGCCTGGCCCACGCAGGGAAATGGGGCAATCTGGCCTGAAAAGGGATTTAGACTTTTGTTGTGTGCAAGGGAGGGGGGATGGAGAAAAAAAGGCTGATTTAAATCCATCCACAATGCTTTCCCTCTTGGTGATCTCTCAGATAAGAAACCGCCTGGCTGTGGTTCAGACCCCTACCATGCCCGCGCGTCTTCCCTCTGCCCGCCTCACCGCTAGGTAAGCTGGGCCCTCTCAATGTCAAACAATGTGCAGATTAGGGAACTGGTTGTTTCAGAACACACGCTCTTTTGGCCAGGATCTTATGATACCCTTGTTGATTAATATAATTAGCCCGCAGTAAAATTCTCTATAGAACTTATAGCTTAAAGTAAGCCTCAGTACAGTTAGTACATTACCTAGTTAGCTACTCGGTTAGTTAACACTAATCACTTTACCCTTTACTAGTTTCAAGTCGTATAAAACGCTTCGTAAAATGATCACAAGGCTCATGTTGCAAATGCTAAGTGTCAAATATGTGATTCATTTATTGGAGACACTGCGTTAAGACAGAATATTTTCCCTTCTCTCTTCCCAATAGAGAGAAGAGCCCCACAGATATTGAAAGTATACATAGTTAGTTATATAAGTCCATACATCATCACTTTTTATTACATAATTGTGTGTTAAGGTAGACAGGGCTTGGTGCTAAATATTTCTGAAAAATCCACAAGCCACGGAGATGCAAAGTCTGCCCTCTATGTCCTCTAGGAGGACACACTCTGGCTTCAATGCCTGCACGTGGGCATTGTCAGTATTTTGCTGAGGGAATGGAGGGCAGGTTCAGGGAAATCCATCCCCCAAGAGGCCCTTTGCTCGGATGTGGATGTGAGAAGAGCAGCTACAAGATGGCTGGCTGCCTGCTGCAGGCCCTGGCCGCGGTCAGCCCAGGGCGGCTTGCTCTGCTGGCCTCGGTGCAGTGCTTCTTCAAGCACAATTATCAAGACAGTCTTCAGCGACCTCTTATTGCTGCAGTATTTGAGGAAATGCATTCAGATGCAGATTGCCCTAAATCCTATCAACCCATTCAACCATGTATGTGAGTGTGCGTGTCTGTGTGTGCGCCTGCACGCTTGTGAACACACAGCACACATGTATTTGCACTTACACAAATTCTCCCTAGAGCATTTAAACCCCCAACGTAAAATTTCCAAATGAGGAGAAATGTTTATGTTCCCAGGCAACTTGATCAATTGCTCCTGTGCTCTTCTTATAAATATTTCATAGAAAATATTTAACATGACTCTCTCCAATCGGATCAGCTTTGAAATGCTCCTCAAAGTGAATTCTCCCCTAACAATAGCTTGATGCAAAAGCTTTTTTTCTTCCCTTAAGCACATGGTCTGCTGCCATAGCAGCAGGAACAGTTCTTATTTAATGGAAAAGAAAAGATACTTTACATTGATTCAGTAGTGGCCGAAGGTTGGGGAGGGGTGTGCGGGGGGAGGGGGGGGTTGGAAGGCGCAGCACATGCGCACCTAGCGCCTCCAGCCCACCTTGACCTCCCTTCCCCCCAGCACGCCTGTGATTATTACCCAGTCTGCATTGGAACTGTAATGGGAAGTGACAAGTTTATGTAAATGATCCACATACGGATTTTGCTCTTGTAAAACAGAGCAGTTACTTTTGGGCTTTCTAATTATTTCATGCCTTGTGGTTCTCTGATGGGGCAGAGATGACTATAGTTGGAAAGTACCCTGTGATTGACAGACTTCTGTCCCCCTGGAGCTCATTAGGGCTCAGGCTTTGGAAGATGGGAAATAACTCTACTAGGCACCAAAAAAGAATTCACTTTAGCACCAGTGATTCTGTAGATTCATTTGTTCAGATTTGTGTTTCATTGGGGAAACAGTGTTATCAGGAAAGTGCACTATTGCCTTCCTGATGCAAGCAGACTCTCTGCTTCGGTGCTTTTGATTTTTAAAACCTGGATTTAAAGTCACACCGATGGTATGATGTAGAACTTGGAGGGTATGAAATGCCAATAGGATTTTTCACAAGGAAGTGAGGAAGAGAGTCAGGTGAAAGGAGCAACATGCCATATGGAGCAACTCCAGACTCTAGCCAGACACTAACCACTGTTGTCAATTTGCAGACTCAACAGGACTCTTCCTAAGTCAAATGGCCAGAGGAAGCAACGAAGGGAGCAAATAAAATGGAATCATTGGTTAGGAAAGTCTGCCTGTCCCCTCAGTTTAAATCCACCCTGTGAGAAAGAGAAGTGCTGAAATAGGGCAAGACTGTGAGGGAAAAATCCATAAAGCTGGAAAGACTGAAAGGTTCACTGATTTAGTCTTCCCATTTTATGGATTAGAAAAGTAAGAGACAGAGCAGTCACACAGCCAGCTGGCGGTGCAGCCAGAACCAGAACTGGGCCTGCAGCTTCCTATCCAATACCCACTTCTCTGGGGTTAGAACCAGGAAAGGAGTAGAATTGGGGAAAACCATATGACATGAGGTCTGCCAGTGGGTGAGGTTCCACCATGAGGAAATCCAAATAGAGTGGGTTCAGATTTTTATCCACTTCACTGAAATATGTAAAAACTGGAGCATTCTTTATGTTTTCATAACAGATCTTTTAAACATTCTAGTTAAAGTAAGTTCAGCGTTTCTCGGTTTAAAAGCTTCTTTCAGCGTGCTTTATTTTCTTTTGGATAAATGTTCAGTCAAGTTCAATGTCCAAACTTCCTACCAGGGCCATTGGTCTTCTTTCAAAAGTTCCCCAATCTGTGCCTGCTTCCCCAAGGAGGCTTCCAGGTATGTTGTGTGTCTTTCTTAGTGACAAGAGAAACTGACTGGTTTATGTTCAGGTGTGTGGGCTGTGCTCGGGTTCTTTGATGTCTTTTCAACCATGTCCACTGTCAAGTAGATGCACGTGCAGACAAGCCTGCTTTCTTTCCCCTCACTCTCAGGAATACAAGTAAGTTTCCCTAGGAACCTAAGAAGAAAAGGGGAAGATATTTCTTCAAAATGAGATTTATTAAATTATGATATACTTAGATACTTTTTTTTCCCAACATTAAGCAAATTTAAGCACAACATCATGACCTTATAATGCCCTTCCCAACCTCTATCATTGACAATGGAGGAAGGCTGAGTCAGTAATAAAAAATAAAAGTTACCGTTAATTGCACGTGTGAGCCAAACAGTGTAAATTTTGACCCCCTGCTATATATTAGCCAGAAACAAAGGCACAAACCATGAACTAGAGATGAGGTGGTAACTCAAGTGCCAGAGAAGCAAGTAAACCAAACCAGGTAGAAGTAGATGGATAAGTATGGAAAGGAAAAGAAGGTTAGCCGGCAACAGAGGCATACTGCAAAACCTCCAAGTTTAAGAAAAGACAAGAAAGTCCAACTCATTTTAGGAGGCTAATAAAACATTGTTCTAAAATCAGTATGGACAGCATAAGGAAAAAAGTGCAGGCCAACTTAACCTATGAATACAGATGGGAAAATTCTATGTAAGTTCTTACCTAAGTGAATCAATGTGCTAAAAAGCAACCACAGCCCTGCCTGCGTGGCTCAGTGATTGAGTGTCGACCTATGAACCAGGAGGTCACCGTTCGATTCCTGGTCAGGGCATATGCTGGGGTTTCAGGCTCAATCCCCAGTGTGGGGCATGCAGGAGGCAGCCAATAAATGATTTCCTCTCATCATTGTTGTTTCTATCTCTCTCTCCCTCTCCCTTCCTCTCTGAAATCAATAAAAATAAACAGAAGTGAGGTTTACCTCAGGGATGCAACAATGGTTTCATATCAGAAAACCTATCTTAAAATAGAAAACAGAAGAAAAGAAAAATCTATAAATGCAAAAGGATTTCATGAAGTTTAATGTTTACTTATGATAAAATAATAGTCTTCGTGGCTAGGAACAGAAGGGAACTGCTTTGATCTGATATAGACTTTATACCAAAAATCTAAAGTCAACATGACCGATGGAGAAAACACAAAACTTGTAATTTCACAATCCCTGCCACTATTTAACCTATTACTGAGTGTGTTCACCAATAAAAAATTTAAGAGAAGAAGAAAAAATATTATAAGACATGGTAGTTTAAAATATGTTCATAAAGCCCCGACCAGGTAGCTCAGTTGCTTAGAGTGCCATCCCGATACACCAAGGTTACGGGTTTAATTTCCCATCAGGACACATACAAGAATCAACCAATGAATGTATCAATGAGTGGAACAACAAATTGATGTCTCTCTCTCTCTCTCTCTCTCTCTCTCTCTCTCTCTGTCTCTCTCTCTCTTTCTCTCTCTCTCTCCGTCCCTTCCTCCCTTCTTCCCTCTCTCTAAAAATTGATTAAAAAAATAAAATACGTTCACCAATTCTCTGACTGTCCCTTGAAAAAGTGGAGCCTAATTTTTCTCCCCTTGAGTTTGAGCTAGACTTAGTGAATAGCTTCTAATGATAGAATAAGGTGAAGTAATGCTGTGTAATTTCTGATACCAGGTTAGATTCCTGAATTTCAGATTTCAAAGATTGTGTGGTAATAATTACCTATTGTTTTAAACTGCTAAGTTTTGGGATAATTTGTTTGTACCAACTGATAACTGATACACAAACATTGGAATAAAGGATATTGAATTGTCATTCATTGCTGGCAATATGATCCCCTACATAGAAAATCCAACAGCATCAATAAACTATTAAAACTATGAGAGTTCAGCAAGTTTGCCTTAATTCAAGAACAACTTACAAAAATAGTAGTCTTTTTCTATCCCAACAATAACCAACTAGAAAATAAAATATCATTCTCAATAGTACAAGAACTGTAATGTATATGGGAGTCAACCTTACAATGACTGTACAATACATTTTTATGGAAAAAATATTAAAACTACATTAAAAAATAAAAGAAGACTGAATAAATGGAAACATACCACATTCATGGTTTCTGACTTAGTATTATATGTTTCAAAATTCTTCCTCAATAATATATATATAAAGCCAGCGACCAGAACACTGTAATACCAGAATGACCAGTCGCTATGATGCCTGTGGCCAGTGAACTGCCCGATGGGGCGGGGCGGGGCGGCACTGGCCAAGCCCCTGCAGCCCTTCCCCCTGGCCGGCTCTGCCCCTGATTGCCCCCCAACCCCATAGGGGGCA